>NC_048893.1:200053873-200069510 GCF_011077185.1 Oxyura jamaicensis
TTTTTTTTTTTGTTTTGTTTTGTTTTGTTTTGTTTTGTTTTGTTTATTTGTTTTGGTTTGGTTTGTTTATCAAAAACATATATAGAGATATTTCCCCTTATTAATCTTTTATGGTCTGTATAAATTATAGATGTTTTCTGTTTGTGAGGGGATGAGGTGCAAAGAAACTTATTAGAACAATACTTACAGAGGTAATCGTGCTGTGCCAAGCTTACAGCCTCCCACAGTGGGGACACCAGAACTGAATGCAGTACTGCAGGTGAGGTCTCATAAGAGAAGAGTAGAGAGGAAGGACCACCTTCCTTGCCCTGCTGGCCATATTTTTATGCACTCCACTATCTGGTTGGCTTTCTGGGCTGCAAGAGTACATTGCTGTCTTATATTCAGCCAGTGGATAATGCCTTATCCAAAAGGCTTCTAGGTTAGTTTCCATTTTCCAAACCACAAAGAATGATAAGCCATTCTTTGCAAAGGACAGGAGGGTCTTTCTACTCCACTTCAGGCAAAGCTACATGACTTTATTCTTTTTTGATAATTCTACCTAGAAATGAATCGCCTCCAATTTCAGGTCAGGAGACCTATCTTTAACCTTTGCCTTCTTGTAGAACAGTTCACCCTATTCACAAAGACTACATCTGTCTTCTTGTAGCTTTTCTGAACAGTAGCTTAATATAAGTTTGTCAGTCTTGTGGCACCCACAGTTTCACTTGGACTCCATTGCTCTCTCAGGTCTTTAGAAGTTTATAAAATAAGTCAAATGCTAAGTCCTAGAGACCAGAAATATGAATGACAAAGTGAAGTTAGGGCCTAGGAAGGAAAATGGGATACTGGATTTCTGGTGTCCTGAGTCAGTTTCAGTGAAATGGGGAAGAGTCAGGAAAGGAAAAGGCGATGTAGAACATTACAGGCTCCAGAGACTGAGAAATAGGCTATAACAAGACATACACATTAGCCTCTGGGCTGTGTAACAGCTCTTATTCTCTTATGCCTCAGCCAACCTGATCTAGTGGGTGGCATCCTTGTCTATTGCAGGGGGGGTGGTGTTGGGTGATCTTTAAGTTTCGTTCCAATCCAAGCGATTCTATGACTCTATGAACTGAAAGCACACTAAGAAATATTAACAGGTCTTCATTTCCAGGACGAAACCAATGCTGGCACACCCTCCCATTTAATATTCCTAAAATTTTATTTCACCATTCAGGATCTGCTGAAAGTTTGTAACCAATTTTCAGGAAATAACCCATATTTTATATTTTCAACACTAGGACAAATGGACATCAGTTTCATATATGCTTATTAATATCTTGGACACTGAATACCTCCAGATGTATAAATAAATCATTGTTGGAAGAGTCCCTGACATATTGCTTTAGGAAATTATCATTTGTTATGTCAGTTGTTCAACATGCCATCAGCCAATATCTCAAAGATTTCTCTGTAATTATTAGGGAAGCTAAAATCACCCATAATCATAATCTTACCTGTCTCCCTTATCTGATCATGTAGTATTTCATTCTCCTACCTTTCCTGTCATGTTGGTCTCTTGCAGTCCCCTGCTATTAGGTCTTAAAACACTATCTATGAGCTCAATGCAATTGATCCTCCAGAGTTACAGTTCTTTTGTGCGTTTCCTTGACAGATAAGGGCAAATCTCCTATTTCAGGTCTTCTCTTTGAAACATCCTATAATCTTGTATCCAACAGCAAGCCAAGAGTAAGCAGGGGGAGGAACAAAAACAAACAAACAAACAAACAAACAAACAAATAAATAAAAAGGAAAATAACTCAAGCCCTTGCTGTACTGTCATTACCATCCATTTTCATTAGCATTTTAATGGTTAATTGTTAATAAAATATTCTTCATCAGTGCATGTTTACACCATCAGATTGCTTCTACAGTTTAACTTGTTCCACACCATGCATTTTCAGCCCAATTCCCTAAGATTATGTAATCTCAGTATAAGGGATATCCATGTTATGTTTTGTCTATTTGTCTGCACGTTTGCATGACAGTTATTTATTATATTATATTATATTATATTATATTATATTATATTATATTATATTAATTTTTAATTTTAATTTTAATTTTAATTTTAATTTTATTTTGACTGAACTTGCTGATTCCAAACTGAATTCAACAATTATGAACTGATCTGAAAGATACGAATTTTCACTGGATTTCATGAAATTACGATGTGGTAGATAGATATCTTTTAAAATGTTTCTACTCAAAGCTGAATAAGCTTAACCTATTAAATAGCAAAGACTTTACAAGGGGCAGAAACCATGGAAACCTGCAGTAAGGCTGCATGACTTCTGCTGCCCATCTCTAATACTTCTGTGCTCATTATCATATTTTGCTTTCTTTTCATTACCAGATTTCATTCTCCTTCCTACTTCTCATTTAGTTGCTCTCACTTGTTTGATATATATATATATATATATATATGCATGTAATAGAATAAATATAAAGGTTAAATATGTTTTACTAAAGACCTTTTTTTTTAAAAAAAAAAAAAAAAAAGAAAAATCTGATTCTTTTTTATTTGCCTTTATTCTGCCATCATTGTTTTGCAGCTTTTTCTAAGAAGAACATATCAGTCCTTTCTATGCTGGCAGCTTTTAAGCTGCATGGAAGAAGTGTAATGTATTTGCTGAGGGAGGGTATAGCAAAGCACTGCCAATCACTTCAAACTTAGCTCAGTTACATGCTTTAAATTCTGACAGAAAGCAATAATCTAACACAGAGATGATGTGTAAGATAATGTCATTTCAGCTGTACTTGGATTGTAGTACTTGATCTCTTCCTAATGCATATGAGATCTATGGATGAAAAGACATTATAAATTCCAGAAATGTGTTGTCTCCTGTATTCCTCTGAGACATCCCTCATTTCCTACCATACTGCTATATGCTAAGCTCAGCACAGCACACATCTGTGGTTCCCCCTTGAAGGTTCCCCCTCTTAGGGCTTTGCTAACTCCTAAGGTCTTCTCTGAGGTCCTTTGAAGACGTGAAATAGCAATCAGCGTATGTTGAGATGACATAGTGCTGGGTACTCAGTTTGGTTCTGGAAGTGAAATTCTCACAGTGCTGTCTGTGATCAGATAGCCTATTCCTCGTTTATTTCATCTATTTATTGTGGGACAAATGCTTTAGCTTAGCTTTACACCTTGGGCATGTATGGCCTACATATTCTTGAACGCCTTCCAGGGAGTTCATTGACAGTGTAGATCATTGTGGAAATTCAACCTAACTTTACTATATGGAATTTAAATCTACAGATATGATAGTGACACAGGCAGGCAAGGTTGTTTAGTTCAGGGTTTTTGTAGATTCATGTTAATTTCTGAAATTGGACGTAAAACACAGTTGAACAATTATGCTTCCACATGCTTTCTTTTACTTTCAGCATTACTTTATCATACAAACAATCCATAACACATAGTCTGTACAGTAACTAAGCATTTTGAGTGCTTTTATCATCTTTATATCCTATACCTTCAAGAGAAACTATATACCTTTGCTTAAGTAAAAATTAAGCCTTTCATCACTTGAAAGGTATTAAATGTTAGATTATAAAACATACCTAGAAAATTGACATCATCTGTCTGCTGTGGTTCCTTTTTTTATTGCTATGAGAAAAATAAACAATGAACAACTTAAACTTGATATTGTTCTGCTAGTCTTGGATAAATCCAGAAAGCTCAGAACTACATACAAATTAATTATTAAAAGTAATAATATACTACACTGTTATTATATTTCAGTATGTAGAATATTCTTTCAGACAAACTGGGTCTTGAAAAGATTTTTGAAGTTGTGATTACAACTTAAAGTTCCAAATAATGTCAGTAAAAGCAGGGCAAGAGATAACAAGTGAAGAATAAATGCTTTCAGATTTTGTTTGCAAATGGATTGAACAACAGAGTATGAAGCAAAGAGCACTTGAAGCAACAAAATATAGTGGCAAAATCGTGGAAAGACACCAACGACAAGCACTATATAAATGAAAAAGAAGGACATTGTGGAGGTTGCTAAAGTACTGTGCTATCAATAAAGAGTTAAACTGAAGTCAGCTAGGTTTTCTCTTTCAGCAATGCTAGAAATTTCTAAGTAATTTGTTTATTTGTTTATTTTATTTTTGGAAACATATCTGTTACTTAAATGTTAAATATTTTGAATATTAATATTTTAGTAAAGTATGTTCACTGACATTTTATTTTTTTCCTTATGTCAGAACACGCATACAGAAAGCTTTCCTTACTTAAATTAAAAAAAAAAAAAAAAAAAAAAAAAAGGAAAATTTTAAAAAAAAAAATTTTTTTTAAAAATTTTTTTTTTTTTTTTTTTTTATTTTTTTTACAAAAATAAAATAAAAAAAAAAAAAAAAGTTCAACATTGCAACATTGTGATCATTGTGATATTGTTTAAAACTGAAGGCTTGAATAAGACTCATCTCACCTAACTTGAGATGCTGACATCTGAGCTCTCCACCCAGGGGTACTTCTCCACCCCTCCACCCAAGGGTACTTTTATGGTCACTGAAGAGAAACAGACAATTTAGGGTCATAGTTCATCCCTCTCTGGACATCTAAAATATGTCAGCTAAGTGATGCCCTGTAGTGATTATTTTCCCCTGTACAGATGGCTGAAGATAGATCATTCAGACATCAACACCTACACTGAAAACTTCTGTAGGCAGATGAGACAAAACTTCTCCTAGGCATCACAGGCTCCACAAGATATGGAACTGCTTGTCTACCTTCATTATATACTGTCTGAGATAACCAAAGTCCTATCTGAGCTGTGTTGTATTTGGGCTAATAGATAGACAAGAGATTCAGGTCTTAACACATCACAGGGGTAGGCAAAAATAAATAAATGAATGAATGAATGAATGAATGAATGAATGAATGAATGAATGAATGAATAAAAGTTTTTAGTAAGTATCCTGTTTTTAACAACGGAGAAAAAAGTTGTCCAAGTCTCACAAATAGGTTTGACTCAGAACTATACATCTGAGTTTTGAATTTTAATCTAAACCACTTTTCTATCACAATACTATGTCTGATCATTGCTGAGCTTAATTTGACATTTGTCTAACTCCGCTGACATAGTCACAGCTCAAGATTTAAAGTCAGTGTGTGTGAGAACTGACTCATTAGCAAAATATGTAGCTAATTGTGAAATATTTGTAGGTAATAAATTTCCATTTTAGTCTGTTATTTATTGTCTAGATATTGATTTTCTTGGGTTTAGTTTTCAATTAATAAAATAATTTTTAAAAAGGTGTTTTGAGCAGTTTAAATGGCATTTGTTTTCTTAGGTTTTCATAGAGACTGTAAGTGGAATATTCTTTATACAATTTCTTTCTCTCTCTTTCTTTTTAAAAGTATTGGACAATTTAATTCCCAAACTGCTTTAAAATACCCTCCTATAATAGTTCTACAATGATTAGATATGTGCTGTAAAGGGAATGCTGACATTCAGATGCTCCATCTGAAATACCTTATGCAAACTTTATTTCTGGAAAAAAAAAAAAAAAGAGAATTGTCTTTTTAGAGATAGACAGTTATGCTTCCTATTTTCATACAGAGCAGTGCTTTGGAATCTCTGTAAAGTTGCATATAAATATAAAATAATTAGTGATAGAACTAGACAATGTAGCATCCATGAATCCAACACCTCTTCTATGTCAGTATCCACATATTCCTATCATTGCACACTTAAGATTTGTACAATATAACAGAGAATCATTTTACAACTAAAAACCAACACACATATTTTTTAGTTGTTCACACACATACACGTTCTCTTTTTAATTTCTGACGGTTATATCCAAGACAGTTCTTGAAACAAAAGGAAGGATGAAATCTGCCTAGCTTGATGGTTACAAAGCTCTTGATCTGAAGGAAGCTAATTTTATTGGTATTTTGTCAGAAAAAATGAAAATAAAAAATATATATATATACTTGGTAATAGCTTGAAATGAAATTTAAGATATATATACAAATTATATAATCATATATATATATAAGGTTTAGTTTTCTACATCAACACCTGATTCTGTTTCACACAAATGTTGAGTCTTTCTTTGTGTGAGAGTTCCTTAACAAAAAGCAAGGACACATAATCTAAAACAATCACCCTAAGTGCTGTGTTACATATTAAGAACATCTGTTGATCATTACATGTATGTGATGACCCAAGTAAGAATCCTGTACTGCAGTGTTAGATTCGCTAGCCAGGGTTACTTGGTGTGTTCTATGCCTTTCTATGCCTTTTTATTATTATTATTATTATTATTATTATTATTATTGTTATTATTATTGTTATTATTATTATTATTATTATTATTATTATTATTATTATTATTATTGGTATAGAATATCACTGGAAATCATGTGATCACTTCTGGGCTTGGGTGTATTTCAGTTCTCTTCTTACTTCAAATTAACCATTCAGATGGCAGGATTTACTTCATTCAGTCCATCCCTATACTGAGCAAATATTCTTGATGATGAAATGAAATGAAACTTCTGTATGGCATAAAGAGCATGTCCCTTACCACCATCAGTGAAGACATGAGATAGTGTTCATCCTGGCTCATCTTGGGTGTATTTTGCCTTCTCTTTCCCTCACCACCAGTGAACATCAAATTAAGGGCATATAGAGTGAATTTAGATAGAAGTCAAGTATTTATCAATTGTCAATTCAGCTTTTATTACAGAGAAAGCAGTGCTCCATGTTAGCACAACCACCACTAGATTCAGAGTTTGACTTTTCAGATTTTGTGATATAATTTTGCTTTGAAATTTTTGTTACATTTTTTTTTTTTAATGCTAAAAATAAGAAAAGAATAATGAGTAATACAAGAAAAATAGATGATGCTATGAAAGAGGCAGGTTTTGGAGTTTAAAATAATATATATATATACACATATATTAAGCTCTCTTTTCTATAAACAGATAATAGGTATTAGAATGCTGTACATTAAATGTTACTTAAGGGGAAAATAAACAAGGTTATTAAATCTTCAAATCTGAGTAGCTATCATTGATTGCCTTTGTAAACTTAATTCTATGTCTCAGTTCACTGAATGAGGCATGGACCTCTTGTCATGTAAAAAATGTCCATGTGACAGTTGGTAGTGGTCTTGCTGCTTCTCACAGTGAAAAAATAAAAGTCAGTAGAATACCTCATAATGAAATGTGTTAGGCAATCTAAATGTAGTGATTGCTACCAGCTTCCCTTACAACTAATTATATTTGTGGGATTGTCAGGATATTTCCTGTAATGGGAAACCAGCTCAACCTTGACAACAGAAAGATTTTAGTTTCTCTTTAGTTAACCTCTAAATGTTGTGAATTATTATATAGAGAGATTCATTTGTAATGAATGCAGATCATCCCCTTGCTTCTATTATTTTGTCAGTTGTTCACAGCACATCAACTTTCTATCAGGGTTTTTTTTAAACTACTGTGTGAATAATTAATTCATACTCTCTCCCCATAAATCCATGTAGGACTGAGTAAAAACACTGAGGTTTCCTATTTTCCTTATAATCTGTATTATTTCCAAATATATTTGAAGAAATATAGTTATGCTCAGAAGGTTTCTTACAAGATTTTATTTATTATTATTTTTCTTTTAGTTTAGTTTTTCTTTCCCAAAGCTCTCTATATTTTCCCTTGCTTTTCTTAACATGTAATAAAGGTAGCTAATATTTCAATATAAAAACAGAAGTTTTGCCATAGAAGTTACTTCAGTAACAAGTTTTTGAAAGGTAGCTATTTTGCAATTTGAGGTTTTGTGCATTTCACATACTAGAAGTGTGAAGTTACTGCAAAACTGTGTTTCATGGATAGTTTTCTGCCTGGAATCACTGATCCAACAGAGACTTTTATTGTAAGGCTAAGAAAATATTTCAAAAATATACATATTTAACCAAGCCTATAAAGAACACATTAACTATAACAAAATTACCTGTATTTGTTGTGTGACATAGCTTGTACAGTTTACAAACCATTATCTGTCTGTCACATTGTAGGGTCATTCCAACTACCAGACATACCAAAGTCTATAAGGCTAGCTCTAGTAGTATGGCAGATACCTCAAGAGTAAAATCTTGTTGCAGCAACAAGATTTTACAGTCCTTATCCAGAAGGAGAGGTTGGATGTGGTAAGTAGGGACATGGTTTAGTGGGTAATATTGTTGGCACAGGAATGGTTGGATCTGGAGGTCTTTTCCAACTTTAATGATTCTAAAATTCTATGTTGTTGTACCTCCATTAATTTGCTGGATTTGTTCTCATTTCATTCTATAAAAGCAGGAATTTTGAGGCTGAGGGCATGATGGTCATTTAAATGAGACATTAGGATTATCTCTTTAAACTGACAATGATGAAGAGAAAGAAAGAGAAGAAAAAATGAAAAAGGATCTTCTAATATCATCATTTTAAAATAGCTCAGCCAATTTAGTGTATTTTTTTTTCCATTGTCCTCATAACATTCACTAAATATCTTTTATTATTATTATTTTTTTTTTCTGTATTTTTAACATTAATAACAGTTTTAGATGAGCAAGCTTAACTATAAGGTTGTTATAATTTATATTCTAAAGATTTTGCTTATCTGGGTAGGAATAGAAAGTCAAAATAATAACTGAATTTCAGTAAGGTGCTACAACCAGGAGTTAAAAGGATTGGCAAAAAAGAACATAAGTCAGTGAGACAAAAGACTAATGATATCTTTTTCTTGCCCTTGCTTTTATTGCTTTTATAGTAGCTTAATACTTCTGAATACCCATGCAAAGTTATTAAATAAATAATAATTGGCCAACCTGAAAATTAAAATATTCATATACGTCAAAAATCCTTCCCCCCACCAAAAGAATACAAACAAAAAAACAAAGACAACCAGCCAACCAACCCAAAGCAAACAAACCTGTAAAAAACTCTTTCTCACAGTGACAGTAGTGGGTGCAATTGTAATATTAATGAATCTTGGGAAATGATGATTTTAGAATTCCTGGCCTCTCAGCTTTGGTCCATTAGTACATATAGATTCAGTGGGAGTTAGCACAATTGGGCAAAGGATGCCTAAGTGGAAAATTGATCCTGGTAAGTGCTAGCTTACTTGCTTGACACATTAATGTTTCCTGTTTTAGTGCTTTGAACTTTTGCTCTGTAATAATGTGAGTTCAAGTCCCACTTGGGATGTTGAACTTTCAGTAAAGACTTAGAGTGAACATGGGGGATCTGTCATTCCTTTACATTTTAATTAAAATGATAAGTTGAAACTAATGGAGAAAATATAATGCAATTACCATCATCATCATCTTGTTCTGGAACTGAGAAATAGACCTTTTCTGTCACTAAGTCAAGGAAATGGTTGACTGGGGAGTTAAACCAGGCACTGACAAGTATTAAAAGGTGTTACATCCAAAGTCTGAGCTCTTAAGTTGCTGTCACTGCCTTTTTGCCCAGACTATGGAAATCAAAAAATAAATAGAGTAAAATAAAAAGTCCGGTGACTTTGAACAGATTTTGTACCTCAAGCATTTTTTAATCAGACATAATATAAATAAAATGAAATAAATTAATAGTTTCAAGAACACCTTACAGACTAATTAAGTGGTTCACACTGAACCCTTGGGATATATGTAATTAAATAAGTTCCCAAATAGATCATTTGGAAAAGTTGGGTAGAGAGATGAACTAGAGAAAGGCACCTAGGGATCCAAAGTTAATGACAGTGTGGAACTTCTCCAGGTCCTGTCCTGTACTTAGATCAGTTGTTTATGACTGAATCTAAAATAAAATAAAAAATTACACTCACCTAAATTATTAAACAAGGCTTGTACAAGGAGAAAAATAATATAATTTTTAACAAGATGTAGTAATTTCTTCCCTCAGGATCCATTTCTAACCTCAGTATAACTCAAAATTTAACCCTTTAATTGCAGAAAGTTAAAAATTATTTCACAAGATTAATTTAAATTTTCATTTTTCAGTTGCTAAGAAAGGCACCATATATCTCCAAGCAAGAGACTTCTGGTTTATTTTGCAGACTCCTCAGGAAAGCCTTTAAACTTTTGGATGTTTATCCAAGCTGACCTTAAGGTTTTTCCATATGTCAAAGACATGGTACTACATAAAAGAGAACATACATTTTGAACCTGATGCTCATTGGTGTCTAGAATTTTAATTCATAAAATAGTCAGGGTTGAATGATTACAACTTAGCAACTTAAGTACTGGTACTAGCATCGATCATCTTCCAGGAAGAATGAGTAGAGCAAATAAAAATGCATATGTGATGACCTCTGGCATTTAAATATCAATGCCACAGTTACTGATGCATGGAGACCACAAAATAAAAGTCTTCACTGAGCAGCTTGGTGTATCAGAAATATAAATAAATAGCTCAATGATTTGAAGGTTTACCCTCATTTCTGATGTCACATTTCTTGTGAAATATCTTTCAAGAGACAGAAATAACTTTTCACATTCTGTTCTCACTACAGCTACTTTTCTTACACTGAGTTCAAGGGCTCAGACACAGGCTCTAATTAGATTTCTTTAATATTTTTAACCACTTTCTGGAGTTCTTTCATCTGATAATATTCATATGACTCCTGTTGCTATAGAAAGTTGTGGATATTGTAGGCAAAAATGACAAACCAGTTCAGTCCGAGGAGAAGAGCCTGGGTAAAATGATCATGGGAGGAAAAGAAAGGGGGAAGGGGGAAAAGGAATGAAAAAACTCCCTCCCTTCCTTCCTTTATTTAAGATAGTTTGAGACAGTATGAGTTCAGTTGTGCTTTCAATAGTCTGGGGGGGTCATCATGTGCTGTGGGACTAACTTGCTGCTATTGGCTCTTCAGTCAGGATAGCAGCTTGGCATTGCTTGGTTTTAGCCTGTGTGAAGTCCCATAAAATTCAATGAGAAACAGAGCACAATTACATGGACACCTGCCTCAACAGTAAAGCTGGCTTTCTGCTACTACCCAAGACCTTTTTTTTAGACATCATCACCATATAAACACCAAGGATTATCACCCATATTGGCCAGTTTAAGGGTTTATCTAGTTTATCTATTTTTTTTTTTATTATTATTGGACTGTGAACTTAGGCACATGGTCTGAACTTTTGGGTAGACCTGTGCGGTGTCGAGAGTTGGACTTGATGATCCTTAAGGGTCCCTTCCAACTCAGGATATTCTATGATTCTATGATTCTATTTTTTATTTATTTTATTTATTTATTTATTTTAATCAAAGAGTTGTTTGTTTGTTTGTTTGGGGAGGAAGGGAGGAGGGAATGGGTGACATATGACTCCAATTTCAGAGATCCTGTTAAACAGACAACAACATGAAATGTTTAGTCCTTAATTTCTGAGTAAAATAATTTGTACCTTTAAATGGATGAATCAAAGTAAGCTGCTATTTATATTTATTTATTTATTTAGCTAAGTTTTGTTACAATTGGCTATACAACTAGTGTTAAATGCACAGGTAAATACTTTTCCGACCCAACCTCTCTGTTGGTCTTTACGGGGATGCTTAGGCAAAGCCAGATATCTACTTTGCATCAGTTTATGAACATCTGAAAAATAAGCTTTTTTTTCCAAAATAATAGTTTTAGAAGATCCCAGAGAAGAGCTCAGCACACAGTTTTATGATTCATGATCAGACATATCCTTTAATTCTTCCTTTTCATCCAAGAATTGAACAGAGGCCCTTGATATAGTCTGCCTATTTAAATGAAACAAAATAGTTAAACAATAGAAAAAAATCTAGGTGTCCTCTGCCTTCTAATCCCAACCAGTATTTGTTCAAATCATCTTACAGAAAGGCCAAACACAGAGAAAATGAATTCCTGGTGTCTGATAAGTAAGTGGGATTTATTTACACAAATTTGTTTAATTCTGATCTCCTGCTTGTCTGCTAGTTCATCTGCTCTATTTCACTCATTTCATGCAGCAGAGGGTTTTTCAATTATAAATCCAGGCAGCACAGTATATTTGAACATTCTGTCAGCTTGATTTGTTTTTATGCCCATAATGAATTTTAAACTCTCTCCTCAAAATTCATCATGTACAATTTGAAAATAGCACTTCTCTGTTGCTGTATGGTGGGATTAAAAATGACTGGATAAATGGGAAAAATCTGAAGATAGCCAAATCAACACTACATGAGCTTGTGATGAATCCCAACAGATTGAGAAGAGGATGGAGCTCCTTTATTTTACTATATATCCTCCTTAGTCTACTCTTTCTTATTTATTCCATTTTCGTTATTATTCATTCTTTAATCATTAGTTATACAATACAGTGAATATGGCATTTGCTGTTTGTAGCATTCTGGGAAAAGATGAGCAACAATTAGCTTAAATAGTTACAGATTCTGGGCTTGATGATTTCAGTCAAGGAAAACAACCATTGGGCTCCCCTTTGGCAGCAAAATTACCTATGACAAAGAAAGGTGGAAAGTCTCTACAATTTTGTGCAAAAGACTCTCACATAGGGTAAAGATATCCTGAGCTGAGGAGATGATAGCATCAGGGCTGAGCAACCTCTCATGGGCAGATTAGGATGACGTTCTCCTAAGGAAATTGAAATATTACCCCTGATCATTTCTCTCACTTCAAGATGCAAGAGAAAATGGAAAGTACATATATTCATCTGTGTGATTCTAAACATGTATATTAAAACAAAACAAAATTAAAAAAAAAAAATATTCACTGCACCTGTGAGGGTAACTCAAGACCTAGTGCTGTATTTAAAATATATGTCAAAAAGCTGTCAGAGAACTGACGCAAAAAACTTCATGAAAGCCAAATAACTGATTCACAACATCTAAGCAAAGTTTATGCTGCCTCTAAAATCTTTCCGCTTCCTGTGTAAATCTCTATAGCAATATATATATATATATTATATATAGCAATATATAAGAATATAGTTTCCCCACACATTAAAATTCTCCTGAGGTATGTGCAGTATACCTCAGTATAGAAGGCACTAATGAGCCTTCTGTAAAGTGAAGGGTAGAGGTATGAAATACTACTGAACATTCAGGGTGATCTGACCCATTAAATCCCAAAAGTCAAATGGCAATCTGACAAAGTCCTTGTGTTTCCTGTGCCTGACAAATAAGGATGTATTTTCCTTGCTAGACCTGTTAAATTTATTGACAACCTTAAGAAGTAGAAAACACACTGCTGTTTTGAAAGTTGGGACATTCCCAGGACAATCATCAGTAAGTGGCTAGCAAACTGAATGGCAGGATGAGTCTGTAAGAAATCGGAGATCACCAAACAGTCAATACTTACCGGCTGGAAAATGGATAGCTAAGAGCTTTGAGAAACCAGGTAATTAACCTGAAATTCTCTCTTGTCAATAGAAAGTACTCATGGTGACAAGGTACTTTGCTACATGTTAATGTTGTCATACCTGAAGCATTGCTCAAAAGTAAGCAGCTGTTTTCTTTGTTGTGTCAGAGAGATAACTGTGGTCTACTTAAGCCTCCACACTTTTGGGGTGGTTTACTGCACACGTCCTTAAAATACTGACATTTTGAAATCTGCATTTTTCCATGAAGCTTTGAGCTTCTGAATGTGTAGATGAGTGATTGAAATCAAACCTTTCAGTCTATTGAGCTCTGAAGGCTTTATTTTACTTTCAAGTCAAGCCACTACTTTAGCTTTTATAGGTGTTTTCAGAATAATTTTTATTGTAACTATGGAGAGCTTGCTGGCTCTCTGATGAACCTAGAATAAGCTCTGCTCATGCCGTGATCTTCTTTCCTTCTCCCTGCCAGCATCCCCTCACATTTCTTGCTTGCTGCTCCAGTTACAACAGAGGTCATGTGGAAATGGTGTTGGAAATCAATCTTATTTGGTGGGTTGGAAGAAGAGAAAAAGGCAGGAATTTGGAACTGTTAGGCTCTGTGATGACCAGACTCCTCCTTGAGGGGCAGCAAAGAGTTTTCCCACTCCTCCTGGGGCAAGGCTGGCTGGGACCTTGGTTGTGAAGGCTCTGGTGCAGTGGGGTAACACTTTCTGGTTGCTACATCACTGACATCTTCCATCTAAGCCAGGAAAGAAAATATCACAAACACATGACCACTGTGGGTGCATGCCACTCTCCACATATAGGACAGGGAGGCACCTTTCAAATTCTGAAAATCCCTGGATTTCTAATGGAGCCTATGTGGTTTATTTAACATTAGATTAATTTTTTAGGTAAAGTTACATGACTGGAATACTGCTGTTACTAAATGAGCAAACTCAGGTCAGAAGAGCACAGTGTGAGTTAAGGCTTGTTTCAATGTACTTTTGTTTGCATGTAGGACTTTCATTTACCTTGAGCAGAGATGAAAGGAGCAAGTTTTAAGACTGCCAGAGGAAGAAAGAGCCTGTCAGCAAATGTGCAAATAAAAGCATAGATGGATCCTGACAGCAAGAGATAAGTGACCTTGTCACTCTTTATTTATTTATTTTTTCACTAATACAAATACTTTTGAAACATATTCACAATAGTAGTACTTATGCTATAGGAAAAAGATAGGAACCTATCTGAAAAAATAAATAAATAAATAAATAAAATGTAGGTATGTATGATGCTGCTGAAGTACCCTCTTTAGATATGATAGCACAAGGATGAAAGGCAGATGGATCAAACCTCTCCAGAATGACTTGGAACAAGGCTTACAAAACCATATTCAACTAAGCCAACACAGCACAGAGCAAGACACTGGGATGTCCACAAACAACTTTCTGTCCACAACCCCAAACAGAGACTAGCTCAACCGCACGCATCCATAGCATTGACAGATTCATAGAATCATAGAATATCTCGAGGTGGAAGGGGCCTACAAGGATCATTGAATCCAGCTTCTGGTTCCACACAAGACTATCTAAAAAATTAAATCCTATGTCTGAGAGTGTCTGACATCTACAGGTGACTATGGGCAATTCTGCAAAGAACTGAACCCTTTAGCAGCCATACTGTGGCTGCAGAAATGACTTAAAAATAGTTTCTAACTTTCCCAAATAAAGAAATTAAGAGATGATTTATAAGGTCAGATCAAAGGTCCAGCTGGCCTCATATTCTTCTCAGTGAACAGGATACTTTTATTGTATCTGCTTCATATTTGTTAGTTTTAAAGTTAAAGAGTTCCTAAAGGTATAATAGCTGTTGAAACTTCCACAGCTGAAATGTCCTCAATGAACATAATCAAGAAGACAGATGTTTTATTCTTAATTGGAAAGTATAGATTTGTTTTTTGTATCTCTATTACTGAAAGTGCTATGAGTGGATTTTCCAGAATGGTGCTATAAAAATAAAGGTTGATTGATTAATTCAAAACCTACAGCTAGGAAATGTTTTCCAGGAAAGCTTAGAGCAAATGCACAGTGGTGTATGAATAGATGCAATTTATTTTGTGCACACAGAGGACCAAATTTACAGGGATCTAATACATTTGCCTAAGACAGTGGCAGATATGATAAAGTAGTGATAATTTTCCCCTGTGCATCTCTCCCCGTTATTTTAAATCAGATGAGGATACCAGAACTGGACTGTCTTATGAGATTACCTAATTATACCATTTAGATGTTTAAGTTCATAG
>NC_048893.1:200069610-200092337 GCF_011077185.1 Oxyura jamaicensis
TTTTTTTTTTTTTTTTTTTTTTTTTTTTTTTTTTTTTCCAATGCTAAGTAATAGCAATGAAAGTGTGATGAAAGTGTGTCCTTTAATTTCAGAGGTCTTTGAATCAGTCTGTAACTGTTTTTAAACAATTTGTGTGTAAGGAAAGCAAGAGAGCATGTCAATGGTTTTGTATTATACAAGTAAGACAGATGGCATGAAATAGTAATGAAGTAAGCAACTTCAGGGAATTTACCTGGAAATAAATAAATAAATAAATAAATAATAAATCAAAGTCCCCATGAATTGTTCTTTTACTAATGTGGCCATGCTATCCAGAATATTGTCCTGACACATGCATTTTGTATCTTTTCACCAATATGTTTATTTTGTTGATAGCTATAGTAGATAGATATAATGTTGATAGCTATACTGGATAGATATACCCAGTGGGTGTCACAAAAAAAAAAACAACACCTATCATGTTTACATGGATCATGACAACTGTCTTCTAATGAGAAAGTTAGTCTTTTCTGGCCTAACTGGTATAGAATAGAACATCTCTCACTGACTTCACCTTCCTACAATCAAAAGCAAAACCTATTTTTGTTCCTTTTTAGAAATCTCCTGAATTTGATTTAATTTTTCTCTGTGTTGACATGGATGCTCCAGAACATCACCCTTCTAAAGGCTAGATGTTATCTTTTAATTACAAGCTTAAATTTATTAATGATCAATTTATAACAAGATTTTGTGTGTGTGTGTCAGTTAAATAACCCTTCTTCCTCCCTAACATAAACACAGTTTTGATATTTTTAAAAGGCTATGGCACCAGTTTAGTTATCTGAATTCAATATTATGCATGTACTGTAATGAATATAATTATTACAAATGTTTGTAATGCATGAGGAAAACATTCGTTTGCATTTCCACTGAACAGGGAATAAATAAATAAATCAATAAATTAATAAATGTATATATGGCAAATCTCGTGTGTTTACCACAGAAGAAAAAGATAGATCTATTAAACCCAAAGTCTTGGAGAAAGAAGAAAATTAACACATGAAGCCGTTTTTTTTCTTTAGTACCTCTATCTACAGCAAAACACTTTCTCAGGTTTATTGATATGGGTGAATGAAGGTTTAAGAACTCTCTTTTGATATGACATGATTTCATGCTTAGTTAACAATATGATGGGCATTGAGAAACAGTAAAACAGCTGTCTAAAAAAATATGATTAATCTACTGCTCTGATATAAATACATAGCGCAGTTCCAATCCCCATCTTCATAAAATTATAGTTTTCTCATTTGGATCATAGTTTTTTTTTTGTTGTTTGTTTGGTTGGTTTCTTGATAATGCTGTAGATGTATGGGTGTCAAACACTCATATCAGGATTTTTTATTTCCCTTTTTATGATGAAATAAGCTAACTTTAAACTGAAGTTTGTTGTAATGAGGATTAGGAAAACAGTCTCTGTTCCTGGTATTACTGTGTCTGCAATTATTTGAATTACTTTTGGTTCCTCTGACAAAATACCTTATTATGATTATTCAAAATTACTTAATTGATTAGGTGTGAATGAATGGTCCCACAAAATGAAAGCATTTACACCATGTCTTGGTTACAATTTCAGATTTCCCTGCCAGCATGCGCGTTTAAAAACCTCTTCCATTTTGCTCTTCCACTCTCCGCCTCCCCCCCACCCCTCCCCCGCCAGCCTCTTCCTCCCCCCATTTCCCCATTTTTATTAAGAGTATTTACAAATACTTCAGAAAGCTTGACATCTTAGGCTACTTTTATAAAAAGAAATTCTATTACTGTAAAACACAAATCAGGAGTTTAAAATATCTACAGAAATTCTGATTTCTATAATGTTAGAGCTAACAAGTGTTAGCAAGTTTCATTCTGAAAATACTGCATAACTTGTTAACCAGATTACTTCACTGCTTCCTAATCTTCTCCTGTGTGTGTTTTTCATTTCATGTACCTACAATCTCTGTTTTTGGCTAAACATTTTCTAGATGAGGCCTGTACTTTGTTTTACATACAGCACAGCACATTTGGGGAACAATAACAGCAGGCATAATAATTAATCTTTCTGTAAATAAGATACTGGACTTCAATTTTCCTTGTGTATACAGATCTGAAAACAAATGTTTTAAAACTCAACTGGCATTTTAAAACTCAAATGCTTTAGAACTCTCCTGGCAGACAAATTTAAATATGTTATTTTGAATAAAGAGCAATTTTTCATATAATCGACAAAATCACAAATATTCAAATTATGTTATTATCAGTATAATATACTAATATATAGAAAATATGCACTGACAATGATAATAATAAAAATAATTATATATAAAAAAATAATAAAGCCTGTGTCTCTTCCACACCCTTGAACAATATATTTCTTGTGCAGGTATATTAAACTGGTTGGTTCATGGGACAGGTACTGATGGCTGTAAGAAAGAAGTACTCAGAGGCTGATGCAGAGAGGAAAGAAATGTCTTCTGGCACCTTTTGGCACCTTCTGGCACATGAGATTTGGAAGCCAGTAGGCACTGGGAAAACAATTTCTGCAAAATATGAGGTAATTTAAACAAGTGATATTCCCACTACAGAAAATGAATGCACTTCATCCTATTTCCGTTATCAAAAGTTAAGAAAGAGAAAACTAAATTCCAGTTTTTAACTCAGAGGAGATCTGGGATATTTCATAAGAAAACTTAACTCTAAATCTCCAAATCTAAAATGTAACATACCATTATATAGCTGAACTTTCTATTATAAACAAAAATATGCACTTATTATTATTATTTCCTCTATCTTTCCAGTTAGGTATTACTAACTAGAAACATATTATTACAGAATATGGCTACTGTCTTTAAGGAATTCTTATTTTAAATTAACTAGTGAATGATGCTACCTCATTATTTTACGTAAAAATTTTATATGAAGCAAATATAAGAGCAGAAAAACTGCACTTAACAAGGTCATGTGCTTTATTGTTATGCAAGGTAAAACTTAGAAGCTGCAAGGTTAATCACAATAATTTGGAAAAAGACAGTATAAGTAAAATGCAGATGCTGCAATATCTATGTAATTAACTTGTAATTGCAGCATAATTGCACAGTGGTTTTGCTTTGCGGTAGATTACTAAACTGAATTTATACACTGACTTATGAATGGGTTAACTATACTCTTTTTGACATCATATTTAATTTATTTTTGTGGCTTTTTTTTTTTTTTTTTTTTTTTTTCCAGGTCATCAGGTAGAGATTACATATAAATTTGCTCCTCAGAACAACACTTAATTTCATTTGTGTTACAAGTAGACTGTCTGCCAAAGTTGTAGCAAGTTTATCATGAATTCTAAAAAGTTTTATTTTACACATTGTGCATTATTTCTCATAGCATGTTTCATCAAAAATCTTTATCACTTGAGCTGATAAAGCTGTGAGAAGAAGTTAGAAGACTGAAATCTAAATGTAATGAAATATTATTAAATACATACTAAAAGAATTAATCAATTTTAGAGAACTAGTGGAGGTGACACAGCTCTTTGCTGTCTCATCTGAGGAGGAAATATTTTGTACTATGAAGTAAACAAACTCTCTTAAGCAATTTTTCTGGGTAGATGCAACAGTCATCCTGGGGAACAGGGAAAGGCAAGAAGAACGTTATCTCGTGCAAATAATATAACCTACGAGACAGCTTTGAATATTTGGTAGAATATTGGATGAACTAAGGATAATTTGTGTTGATTAGTATTTTATTTGTGCAATTAGTTGTTTATTCAATGTTCTGAGGAAAATGTTGTTTTAAATTCTGTGGAGTAATAAGTCTAATTCTGATCACAGCAAGGAGTCCTAAAAGTGGAATTTTTGGAATAGCTGAGAAGCAAGTCTCCAGGGTGTCCAAAAGGTAAGAAGTTGTGCCTCTAAGTTTAGGCGCAGGCTGGTTAGGGAAATTATAACACAGACATATGAGAGCATGTGCTGGTTAGCCCAAAGGTGTCTGACACATATCAGTGTGGTGAAGAGCATGCATGAGCACCAGGACCAAGAATGTCCATGGTAGTAATCTGAATATTCATGCCCAGCACTATGCAGTAGAGCCAGCCTGCTGTTTTGCAATGCTAGCCTCCTCTATCTAAATTGCTTGCTGGGAATCAACCTTAGAGGTGCTGATTTTCCAACTGTGACTGAAAATTTATTTCACTTATAAATACTTTCCAAAACACAAAACACAGCAGCGTAAGTATGATGTGTGAAGCTTAAGTATGATGTGTAAGTATGAAGTATAATCTTAGCTAATTATAAGTAAGGAAATAATTATTTAACTTTTTCATTGATAGATACTGAAGATGGCAAAAGTAAAAGTAAGTAGTTAAAGCACATATTTTTTGCGGGAAATTCACACAAAAAATAATATAATGACAAAAGGAAAAAAAAAGCGAGTGAAAAAATCTCAGTGAGGTCTCACATGCATGGCACCCAGGGTTTCCAACTAATATTTTCTTAGAAATTCAGTTCAAAGCCAAGTTTATTTCAAATCTTTGAGTCCAGTATCAACCAGAGCTTGCACTTTTAGTTATCTTGCAAATAGCTTTAGAGTACCTTGCTTTGGAGTAAGCACGGTCCTCTGAAAACATCATCTGCCAGAGTGAAGTTATGGGTCCTATCATCATGCAAGTATTTTAAAGAATAAAGAATTCCCCAAATCAGAAAGTTGGGAAGAAGGGAAGAAGCAAGAAGCTGCCCTTTGGAGAAAGGAAAAAACAGATATAGTATTGCCAAACAAACTGTATTTATGAACTACATTGTAACTTTAACTGCAGCTATCACATTCTCGTGTCTCATCACAGACACACAGCTCAGTACATCCTTATAGCTTTTAACCAAAATCACAATTCCATTCATCAGAGCTTCATTTGCCAAGAAGAAAAAGAATATTTGTTAAATGCCTGTTAGAATAGTATGCTGTTGGAATTCAGAAAGAAGAACCTATATTTTTTTGTCCCACAGCTCAATAATATCTGAGTAGATAGACACTCTTACCTTGGTTAACTCTATCAGCTGTAGCAATAATTTACAAACTGTATCATGAACATACTAATAGTTTTTAACAATTACACCATGAACCTGCATTATGAAATATACAAATTCTAGTCAGGAAAATAGGATGTATAAGCACTAGAAAAAGTTGATTTTTGCATCTTAGCCTTAGACTGTGTCCCAAAATAACTTATTTCTTCAACTTTAAAGAGTTGAGAGAAAGTACAAATGTGGCAAAAGAGATCTCCTCTTCATCTCTCTTACTTTTTGTGGGCACACACATAATGTATCTGGTTCCAGATATTGATCCGATATGATCATTCTCCATATCTGCTTAAGTATAGAAAATTATGACTCATGCTATCATCAATATTTGATGGTAGGTATGAATGAAGATTGTGAAAAGAAAGCACAACAAACTTTCCCTCGAAAGTATGCTAATGAAAGTATGCTTTTGAATTCTTTCATTGTATATCAAAGGAATAAATGAGACTATAGCATATCTTAGTATAATATGATCATATTTCCTTCATCTATACAAGAATATCATATGAAAAGAAAATAAGACTATGCCATTACACATATATTGTGATTTGATATATTAGCTGACATTCTAAATCTATATAGAATGAAATACTAATTATTATAATTGTCATTTATTTATTTATGATGCTACTGCTGTATAACTAATGTAGGAAAATAAAAAGAACTAACTATTCACAAAGTTAAATTCTTGATACTGTTAGAAAATCATAATGTAGATATTTAGCAATGGAAGAAATGATAGGCCTGCTACACTGAGGTTGATAAATACTCCAGTCATCTGGATTGATGATTTGCTAGTTGCTCTGATGTGCTCTCGGGTTTTATCACACCACCAATAAAAATGTTGTTTTTCTGGAGTAATGTCTACTTTTAGTTCTGTTTGTTGTTGTTGTTGTTGTTTTAAAAAAACTATCTAGATTGCTTTCCTGCCACAGCTGAAATCATCATTTCAGATAACAGCAAAAAAATTAAATAGAAAAAAAAAAAAAAAAAAAAAAAACACCAACAAAACATGAAAACAAGCAAACAACATCAAAACTCTCCAAAACCTTTTATTTCATAGAATCATAGAATCATAGAATATCCTGAGTTGGAAGGGACCCTTAAGGATCATCAAGTCCAACTCTTGACACCGCACAGGTCTACCCAAAAGTTCAGACCATGTGACTAAGTGCACAGTCCAATCTCTTCTTAAATTCAGACAGGCTCGGTGCAGTGACAACTTCCCTGGGGAGCCTGTTCCAGTGTGCAACCACCCTCTCTGTGAAGAACCCCCTCCTGATGTCAAGCCTAAATTTCCCCTGCCTCAGCTTAACCCCGTTCCCGCGGGTCCTGTCACTGGTGTTAATGGAGAAAAGGTCTCCTGTCTCTCGACACCCCCTTACGAGGAAGTTGTAGACTGTGATGAGGTCTCCTCTCAGCCTCCTCTTCTCCAGGCTGAACAGGCCCAGTGACCTCAGCCGTTCTTCGTACGTCTTCCCCTCCAGGCCTATCACCATCTTCGTAGCCCTCCTCTGGACACTCTCCAACAGTTTCATGTCCTTTTTATACTGTGGTGCCCAGAACTGCACACAGTACTCGAGGTGAGGCCGCACCAGCGCAGAGTAGAGCGGGACAATCACCTCCCTTGACCTACTAGCGATGCCGTGCTTGATGCACCCCAGGACACGGTTGGCCCTCCTGGCTGCCAGGGCACACTGCTGGCTCATATTCAACTTGCTGTCTACCATGACCCCCAGATCCCTCTCTTCTAGGCTGCTCTCCAGCGTCTCATCGCCCAGTCTGTACGTGCAGCCAGGGTTTCCCCGTCCCAGGTGCAGGACCCGACACTTGCTCTTATTGAACTTCATACGGTTGGTGATCGCCCAGCTCTCCAACCTATCCAGATCCCTCTGCAAGGCCTTTCCACCCTCATTCGAGTCCACGACTCCTCCAAGTTTGGTGTCATCAGCAAACTTGCTCAAAATACCTTCTATTCCTACATCCAGATCGTTTATAAAAATATTGAAAAGTACCGGCCCTAAAATGGAGCCTTGAGGGACCCCACTAGTGACCGCCCGCCAGCCTGACGCAGCCCCATTTACCATAACCCTTTGGGCCCTGCCCGTTAGCCAATTGCTCACCCATTGTATGATGTTTTTATTTAGCTGTATGGTGGACATTTTGTCCAGTAGGATCCTATGGGAGACCGTGTCAAAAGCCTTGCTGCAGTCCAAAAAAATCACATCAGCTGGTTTCCCTTGGTCCACCATACAGGTGATCTTATCATAAAAGGAAATCAAGTTAGTTAGGCAGGACCTACCCTTCACAAACCCATGCTGGCTGGGACCAATGACTGCTTTGTCCCCCAGGTGCGCCTCAATAAGTTCGAGAACCATCTTCTCCATGATTTTACCAGGCACTGACGTGAGACTGACAGGCCTGTAATTGCAAGGGTCTTCTTTCTGACCCTTCTTGAAAATCGGCACAACATTTGCCAGCTTCCAGTCTACCGGGACCTCTCCAAATTCCCAGGATTGTTGAAAAATAATTGAGAGAGGTTCCGCGATGACGTCCGCCAGCTCTTTCAGCACCCGGGGATGAATCCCATCCGGACCCATGGACTTGTAAGGATCCAGGTGGAGTAGCAAATCCCACACACGTTCAGGGTCGGTTGGGAGTTTGTCATCCCCACCGTCCCGGTCCTCCAGCTCGGGGCACCCTGGGTCCCAAAGCCCATCATCGGCAATGAAGACAGAGGCAAAGAAGGCGTTAAGCGTCTCTGCTTTGCCTATGTCATTGTCTGTGAGGAGACCTTCCCTATCAAGGAGCAGCCCTATGTATTCTTTAGTTCTCCTTTTTCCATTCACATATCTAAAAAAAACCTTTTTGTTTTCTCTCACAGACACAGCCAGCTTCAACTCTAGGCGTGCTTTGGCCACACGAACTTTCTCCCTACAAACACGAACAGCATCCCTGTATTCTTTCCATGACACCTGGCCCTCCTTCCAGTAGCGAAACACTCTCTGTTTCCGCCTAATCTCCATTAGAATGTCCCTGGTCAGCCACGCCGGCCTCCTGCCCCACCTGCCTGACTTGCGATATTTAGGAATTGCCTGATCTTGTGCTTCTAGGAGGCATCGCTTAAAGAATGACCAGCTCTGGTGGACATCGAGGCCTTCAAGAGCAGTTTCCCAGGGGAAACTGCTTATTTATCCAATCTGAATTTGGCTCCCATCCCCCAAGTTGTGCCTCACTATTCCTTCTTTATTCATCAAGAAGCAAAAAGTTTGAGTCCCCTATATATGCCTGATTGCTGAATAAGGGATTGGCTTGATCATCTTTTTCACTGTTTTCTGAAATTACTGTCTGACATAGAGTCAAATGTTTTGTTTCAGCACACATGAACTCTCTCTCTTGTCACTTTCGGAAGAGGCCAGGCAACCAGCTTCCTCATGTAAACCCACAAACTGGTTGGGTTGGGTTGAGTTAGGTTTGGTCCAGTTCTTCAAGACTGGTCCACTTCTAGGACATCCTGATGCCTCTTTAATACAGGAAGAGAATGACTCACAACCAAAACTGGAAAAGGAAATCTGAACTTATGGCAGTATTGCTAAAAATGTTATTGAACAGAGCTGAATACAGAACAAATTCTGCTCCACAGAAAATGTTTACATTTTTCCAAATTCCTACTGAAAATAAAGAAAAACTGATAATGAAATTGTTAGGGAAAGAATGTTGAGAATGCTTCAGCTTCAGCCCAAATGGCTTCTTTTAACAAAACATCTTTTTTTCATTTCTATTTAATTCAATACTATATACATTTTCATTTCCCAGAAAATTTGATTCCCTCTCTAAAAGTCCAGGATGATTTTGAAGCCAAAGTAAACATGATTTTGTGAAGCTTCTAGGTTTAAAATAAAGTGCACTTTCTCATGGAGAATTATTCCATCTACATTTCCCTTGCCAAGTCATCACAATGCTATCAGTATGCACAGTCCTCACTGTCGACTGGTGTGGATAGGACCATGACACTGTATCCTGTCCTTTCCCTTTGGGTCATGATTAGCCTTTGGAAAACCTCTGAAAGAGCATCTGCTTAATTTCATAGGGCACAATGCCCACAAATACTTTTGGCCCTAATATGTGAAATACATTTAGAAGAGACTCCTTGCATCCAGCTAGTGAAATCCATAATGTGATCCTAAACAATATTAACGTGAGAACAACTTTTTCTTGATAAACAGATAATGATTACAGAATGATAGCTTATTGGACAGCAAACAAAGCTGTGTTGAACACTCAGGCAAGTTCCTTTCTTGCTTTATAGCTTAGAGAGATAAAACAGCCAAAGTCAGAAGTCACGGTGATGACCAGGTTTTGTTGAAACTCGGCTCCAAATATCAGTCTGTGGTTTAGGATAAATTAATTCACAAGGTTATAGGAGATCACACTTGCAGAAAGGTTAGAAAGGTATCCTAGAAGACAGTGAATCTGATCGGTTTCTTTCCTCTGTCATATTGTCTCATCCTGTCAAAGGCCTCATCAGGCGCCTCAGGAAGAACTAAGAATAAATATCTCTGAAGTGTTACATGTTTTGTTTTGTAATGGACCAGATGGCATCCAGTGACAGATATATTCAAACAATATGTTCCCAGAAGAGGATGCTTCTGTTTCCTCTGACAGTACCTGAATGATATATACTATCCATAGCTTCATTAAAATAGATACTAGATCTAGGAGGAACAGTGTTACTATACTCTATCTGGTCCATGTGAACTTGTTTGCTTCTATTCATGAAGAAAACATGAAAACATTTTTCTTTTTTTTTTTTTTTTTCTTTTTTTTTTTCTTTTCCCCTTTTTTGTGAATTCCACCAGCAGTAGAACCAATAAACTCACTTATATATTCTGTTAAAGAGGTTCAGATAACCTGGATATCTAATAATACCATAAAGATTAATTTGATTATTTATCTTTTATTTATATTGGGTAATAAATCCAAATCCTCACACGTGTTTATTATATTTTGTCACATTCAAGTGGGGTCCATATGACAAAGGCTGTGTTCCCTTGCCTAGCCTAGCCTAGCCTTGCCTCTAACAAAAATCAATGCCTTCATTCGCAGCTGTGGTCAGGATTCAGGGTCCGTAGAAGCCTGGCAGTAAAACATACTGAGGTTTGAAAACATTTTTTCTATTTAAGGCTGAATACATTCTAATCACTCAAAAGCCTCTAAATAGTCTCTACCATAATAAAATAAAGTTTCGTTTGAAGTCAGATTTCTTTTATATTTATTTTTATTTTTTTATTTTTACTTTTTTTTTTTTTGGGGGGGGGGGGGGAATCATGTTATTTTAGGTCTATAGTTCTGATTCTGTTCCATATTCAGCACTGATTTACTTCTTAAGAAAGGACTAACTTAAGCTTTAGCTTTAGGGGAATAATCACCCATAGTCTGTATGAATCTGCTGTGTGTTATTTCAGGTGGGCAGGCAGAGACTATGCTCTAACCCCAAAGATTACATCCGTTTTACCATTTACATCCTTTTACTTTCTAACCTTTGAAATCTCTGATATTTCACTAGCTCACCCTTCTTGCAAAGAAGATTTTATGATTATCATTATTATTATTATTTTATTTTTAGCAAAAAATGAAGTAGTTCCAACTATTATCCTACTATTAAAAACAAATTTTGTTCTATTCTTGTACTTCTAAAAGGTCTCATTCCAGGTCCTGCTGAATATGTGCTTGCAGAATTGGCTTTCTCTCTCTTTCATTATAATAACAGTTTGCCATTCAAAATCCTGGCTACCAATACAACCTTTATAGTAAATGTTACTTGAAAGAAATAAGCTGGTATAATCTAAAAAAGGATGGATTTAAGTCTGTGGTTAGTCTTAGTAATGTAAGTCCAATAAGTTGATAGTACACTGGTGTAAAGATTTTATAATAAACATAAAAATCCAGCAGAGGGTTGCTTTGATACATCTACACTCAAAACCCCACTTCCAGTTTCACACATTGCATGTAAATTATTAGATATCACAATCCTGTTAAGATCTGATAATTCAGTAGCCATGGATTTACTTCAAGAAGGAATGTTAGCTTACACACTCATACAGGAAGACAGAAACATCATCTGTAGTGCAGGCATAGAATTTGGAGTATAGAGTAAGAATGAAAAATTTTCAGCATCTGTTAACAACTGTTGGGATGCTTGGGTTAGATCTTGTATATAATTTGTCAAATTGCATCAATCAAGTCAAGTTACACTTCAAGATTTAATGGAATGTGACCAACACAATTAAGCACAATAACATAACAGAACAGAAAAAATGCAGTCTTGAAAATAGTAGTTAACAACACTACAGTGCTGTTTTAAACACAGAAGATGCTCCTGAATTTTGGGGAGCATTTTTAGAATACAACATGCTCCTGGCAAAAGGTTTTCGAACGTCCTCACAGAAATTTCAAAGGGCAAGGTCAGGGTTTTTCTGGCTATTGCACTACTGAGGATTTAATTTGCAATTAAATAAGGAAAAATAAGCTAATTGTCTGCAGCTTTCTGTAACAAATTTGTTCTACCATCATATTAATATAGATTAATATAGAGTGTATACTGCTCACATTTAAATGTAGTTATATGTGCTTAACTTTAGATTGTAGATTGCAAATGAAGAGTGATGAAAAACTTCTTGACCAAACTTTTACAAAAACTTCATTGCTTTATTTTGCAGCCAAAACCTTTATGAACTTGTGATTGGACACTGATAAATATAATAAAGATAAGCATATCAACACCACTTGGAGAAGCTGATCCCAGACAAGAGCAGACAGAAAAAAAACAGATCTCATTAATTCTGCCATAAAAAGATTAAATCTATAAGATTTACTTGAAAACAGACAAACATTCTGTGTTCCCAGGGGAGAAATAATCTGTCAAGATCAGGTCAAACATTAGAGATCGCTATATATTCCTTTTGTTCCGTAGTGCTGAATTGTTATTTTATGTATGTATAATTATGTGTAATCTTCCAAAATATTTTTTTCTCAATGCACTGCAAGCTATAGATATGATGATTTATACAGAAGACTGAGCAGGCTGTTAGACTGACTCCATGCTGTACACATTGGTGGTAATCCCTCCACACACAGTGGAAGAGGTTGGTAAATCCATTTGTTTCCAAGTACTGGACTCCCATCAATCCTGTGCTTATCTTAGATTTTATCATTTGATTTGATTCATTGTTGCTTAGAGCAAGGATTCACAAAAGCATTTACAAGAGATAGACATATCCATTCTCAGTGGGTTTTGTTGATATTTATACAATCCTCTCCTTTAAAATGATGCAACCTTAAGCTTATGACTCCATGCCTCAAGAAAGAATTGTATAATTTCATCTCAATACAAGAACATTACCAATTCAAAGCCAAGATGCACAAGAAAAGACATCTCAGTGGAAAACTATGCAAACAACCAATCCTTAAAAATCCTTAAATTATATTTTTTTCTTGGGGGGATGGGAGACAGTGGGCAGAGGGGAATCAAAAACCTGTAAATCTCCTGTCTTATTTTCTCTGAGGTTATATAGCTGATTTTCAAATTTTATGCCAAGTGTAGAGTGTTCAAAATCCAGATTTAGATCCTGAGGCCTTAAAACCCCTGCAGGATGAATTTCTTTACAAAAAGAATTGTTTTCTGTAGAAAAGCAATCTCTTCCCGCAGGCTGCTAAAATTTAAATCTGTGATGGCATCTCTGACAACAAAACAAAAAAGCTCACAGGTGCTGTTATAACTAAATAAGCTGCTGTAAAAACAAAGTCTTTATAACATTAAAAATGCAACAAACTAACTTTAGTTTCTAAATTAAATATAAATAAATAAGTAGAGAAAGAGAATTTCAGTCACCACTTATCAAGCTAGAAGAGTCTGCAAGACTATGAAATTCTCCAAAATTTGAAGTTATCTCTTTCTTACCTTAATTACAGTTTTTCATCAATGTCTCAGAAGCAGAGAACGAACCATTTCTTTGGGCTAAGAAATATATCCATCCTAAAAAATAAATTAATTAATTAATTAATGAAAAATGTCCCATAATTTCAGAGAATATGCTGCTCATCTATCACACTGGAATTAGAAAATAATACCGAAGTTGTATTCACTGCCAGAAAAAGAAAGGAGTTAATTATATGTTCTGTGAGGAGACCATAGCCATGTGAATCATTTAGTGAATGCTACGCCGAGAAGACAATGCAACAGGAATGAAGGTCCTTTTGTGTCACTGATTCAAACTGTTTTTAGCGAATAACCTTTGTTTTACACATCAGATCTTCTTACCTGTAATTCACAAAATTTAGTATATATATATTCTTTAAATATACTACATTAATCTATAATATACATGAAAATATTTGACCTGTAGTAAGGTCTGCGACTCCATGTTCCTTAGCCAAAACATTGAATTAGTGTTATATACAATGAAAGGAAAGAAAAACACAACAGCAACAAAAACTGGTCCTTGCATACATAACTGTACATAATTATATTTAAAAGTATATCTTGAAATATGACTGTTCACTATTGCTATTCATCACGTTTCCCACCAGGACAACAAAGATACTCCATCCACTCAAGAATGGGAAACTTAACATACATACACACACACACGTGTATATACATAAATATATTTATAACTATATATACATATATACATATATTTAAGATGACAGTAAGGTGTGGAACTGTAATCCTAAACCCTTCTGATATCACTACATCTTCACATAGTGTTAAACCATCATAGAAAATGATCTTGATACAGAAACTGAAGATCTATACACCGTTTTCCTGGATACTTTTAGAAATTTATATAAGTGCAAAAGAGGGTGGAACATAGATAATTCTCTGGCTTCTTTGTCTACTGAATAAACATTGTAGATGCAAGTCAATGAGCAATCAGCTGTTGAATTTAGGCCCACAGAGATGGAGTACCATAAACTCACCTGTCTACAAACTTAGTTTTTAACTGTTCTTTCCATGTTCTAGCTAACTGCATTAAATACATGTGGTCGATTTACCCATCTGGGTAGATGAAGTCCACCAGACCACTTTCTCACTCCCTGTCCTCAAAGAAAAAGGGGGAGAAAATATGATGAAAAAGGCTTAAGTGTTGAGATAAGGACAGGGTGATCACTCACTTCTGGAGCACAATATTTATGATTTTCCTTGAAATTTGCACAGCAGAACCTGGTCTTTTAGCCTTGGCTATCTGTGGAGTCAAGATCATTAAAAATACTTAGCTTCCTAAAAAGTCCCAGAAATGATACTTGGTTATCTGATCACCAAATACTGTTGTCTTATGAGGCTAAAATGGGAGATTTTGATACTTCTGACTCTGAACCTAAATCTGATCTGGGATTCGGCCTTAGACCTAACTCTCCTGGTGTTTTATTTTCAATAATTGTCTAAAAGCAACTTACAGTGTTCAAACCAAATGAAATCACAGGTAAAGGAGACTTCTGCAAGTAGCTGGCTCCTGCTTCTTGTCCCTTTTTCTCAGCTGCTGTACATTACGCAGCAGGCTGTTGTAACTGGGCAGTGACCATTAAATAAATGACAAACTGCCAGGAAAAATCAACAGCTGCAATTTACAGTGGTAGAGTTTGTCACTGAAGTTTTGGGGACTGTCCTTCACATTTAAAGGGGCAAGCCTACATGTTGCCTTTGCCTTCAATAAAATGGTAATGAAGGTAAAAAAGATTAACAAGAGAAAACGGGTTTGGAAGAAACATATTCTTCAACAGAAAAAATGCAAATCTTTTGTTTTCTTCTTTAATTTATGAAATTATAGAATTAAAATGTTACTTGCTTAAAGATTTTAAGCTGAGTTCTTCATATTTAGAGTGCATGTATGAATCATGTCTGTCTCAAGTGATTACTTCTTCAAATTAGTAGTCTTGAGACCTGGGTTGGCTGAATAGACTCAAAAAAATTCCCCAAACTAAAACAACCAAACAACCAAACAACAAACAAACAAACAAACAAACAAATAAATAACAACCTTGATACAGCCATATGCTAAGATACTACTAATATATTGTACGTACATATACATCCCCCCCCCCATACAATCCCTCTTTCCTTAGAGCTCCAGTTTCTTTCTACCAGCTTTTACATGGTTACCAGCTTGAATTCTTTTACTCATTACTGAAAAGGTACAATGAATCATTTAGAAAAATATTAAGCAAGAAAACCATCTCAATAAAAAGTATTATTTATCTTGCCCTAACACAAATACTAGACAAGTCACACACTTATGAATGTGTTGGAGTTATAATGATTTAATGAGTTACAGCTTATAAGTTGAGATGTTTTGAATTACTGTTTGCATGATTTTGAGCTCTACTCTACTTGCAGGTTAATGAAAAACTTCAAAATTAGAAGAAGGTAATTTAGTTAAAATATCTTCACTTTGTATTCAGTATGACTACAGCTAAACATGCTTATACTTATGGGGCTTAACTAAGACAGAAGGTGATACTTATTAAGCCAATGTGACTGAAGTCTGTACCTGAAAGAAACACTCAGATGTTTCTTCATCACAGATTTCAGTGATTTTACTCTACTAATATGAATGAAAGAATCAAATCAAAATAAGTCATGAATCTATTAGGTATTCCTTCTTCAATTCCTACCCTTACATTTTCCCCTCTGCTCCTGTGACAGTGCTTTTCTCTTTTGACTTGCTTGTAAAATTTGACCTTAGTTCTTTCTCACACTGCAGGCACTACATGGCTGTGTACCAGTTTAATGTTAATAAGTGGACAGTTCTAAAGTCTAGCTAATAAAATGGACACTTGCAAATTATAAGCACTTGGGGGAGAATGCTGTTCTTTTACTCAGAGAAAATTTAATTTCTTGACATGGGTTTGGAGATAGAAAAGATGAAAAATAAAGCAAGAGTTTTTTTTTATTTTTTTTTTTGTCAAAGCAGCTGAGAATATATATATATATATATATAAATCTAGTAACTTCAAAAACTGCTGCTTAAACTTCTTGTGACTCTAGCTGCAGTCATGGAGTCCTCCCTGGAACACAAGATAGTTCTTTCTGAAAATTCACATTTATGTGGTGTAGCAGTTATAGGAGGGATGAAACATTGCTTATACATATAAAAGCAAGCATGCGAGAACAATCCCATCTTCATAAAAAAATAATAATAATAATAAAAAAAAAATGCCCATATTCAGTGCTGAATTTAAGCACTCAGAAAAGTGTCAAACACCTATACCTGGCCTCTGATCTCATTCTATCCCCCTTGATTTTTCTCTTTGTCCCCTTCCTAAGGTGAGGCTTCTTGGAATGTTTTAAGTATCCACCAGGGAAATCATGGTGAACTTCAGTCATCTTCTCCCTTTCCCCAGGTAGACTTTTTGTAGGATATAAGACTTCTTGTAGGATATAGTTGCTTTGCTACTATGTCTTTAGTACTATGTCTTTGCTACTATGTCTTTAGTACAAAAAGAAACATTAATTGTTCTAATTCATATTGAGTTTTAGAGATGAGAGATGACAGGGTGCTCACTTAAGACAGACTGAAGTACTTGATGAACCCTTTAACATATATACTTGTAAGAAAAAGGGAGAAACAAATGTGTCATGTTTCATGCTGTAGACATGGAGTTATCATTTAATGATCACTTTTCTGACTCTTAGATCTCTCTGATTCCAGTCTTCCATGATTGATTTACAAAAAAAAAATGGTACTTGCCATGAGGTCCTGGGGCAAAAGAGAAGCTCCAACTGTGCACAGCAACCAGGGAGTGCATACTCCAGGTTGCTCACCACATCTGCAACCTCAGATGGTGATCCTTCCTGACTGGATTTGATGGCTTCATACTGATGGGCAGCTAAGCTGCACTATGGGCTGGAGCTCTGGCCCAGGGCCTGCTCCTGCAGGGGCTCTCCATGGGCCACAGCCTCCTCCAGGCCACATCCACCTGCTCCACCAGGGGTTCCTCCACGGGCTGCAGCATGGAGATCTGCTCCATGTGGGACCCATGGGCTGCAGGGGAACAGCCTGCTCCACCAGGGGCCTCTCCACAGGCCGCAGGGGAACTTGTGCTGTGTGCCTCGAGCACCTCCTACCCTCCTTCTGCACTGACCTTGGGGTCTGTAGGGCTGCTTTCCTCTCAGTTCTCACCCCTCTCTCCCAGCTGCTGTAGCAATACAGTTGCTTTTCCCCTTTCTTAATTGTGCTCTCCCAGGAGTGCAACCAATATTACTTGGGACTCTGGTCAGCAACAGGTCCCTTTTGGAGCTGTCTGGAGATGCCTTTAATCTGATATGGGGCAGCTGCTGGGCTCTGCTCACCCTGGAGGCGACCCTGGAGCTCCCCTGCTACCAAAATCTTGCAATGTAAGTACAATACACTGGCTAACTTACAGGAGACAGGAAAATAGGAAGGACAATAAGAGAAAAACAAAACAGAAATAAAAATTAAAATATAATAATAATAATAATAATAAACCACACACACAAAAAAACATCTTCTCATCATCTGGCCTATGGTATGGTATGTCACCATTGTTCTGCACTATGAAATCATTAATTAACAAAAATTCTGACAAGTTTGCCTGGCACTACATGGCAAATTGCCTCAAATGACATTTCAAATTCTTTCCCTGTAAGCTTCAGCTATGTAGAAAACTTCATCCAACCAGCTGCAAGAGGAGTCTGGAAGATATTGTGCCCCTTCTGTGTCATTTTAGCATCATGAAATTGGATAAAGGGCTTACCAGCCCCAGGCAAACACAGTGCTGGAAAGAAGTACATTTTCTTGGTCTGCTTTAATTAATTATTATTATTATTATTATTTTCCATTTTTCTTTGTGAAGTTGAATGGAGCTTACATCTCTAGATTGTAGCTTCACCGTTTTAAGGCATATGTTGAAGTTAGAGCCTATCTGTTTTGTTATCTGTGTTGTGATGTTTGCAGGTTCATACCTATAAAATATAATTAAAATATATCACTCTACACTATCCAAGTTCTTTTGCCCACAATGAGGATTAAAAATGTCATAACTCATTTTCTGATTGTTGTGCAAACTAAAATAATTTCTTTATTGAACTTTTGGAATTTATTTTTCTTTATATTCAGATCAACATTTACTATTGCATTGGAGTTCTCCACAATATTATACTCTTCCTGATACATTTTAGTCACAATCGTTAGTGGATAAATGCCATTGCAGATGCTTCTATAAGCAACTCAGTGGTGAAGCTGAAAATCTAGGTATTTAAAAAAATATATATATATATATATGTATATTTATTTATTTATTTATTTATTTATTTCACTGTAAAGTGAATCAAATTTCTTTCTGATGATATTAGAAAATGTGATATGGAAAAAAAACTCTACTTCATACCATGGTAAACTTTGATAGACTCCTAAACCTTGATCAGCATTAATAACCAATAGCGTGAAATCACAGACTTCTGTATGCAGGAACTACTAACAATAGTTCATTTGGTTAATGTTTCCTTACAGGTTGGGTCTTAGCAACTCTACGAATCACATCTCAATCACATCTCAATCACATCTCTACAAATCTCTCAATTACTGCTGTGTGCTGTGTATTCTGGCTGCTCTCATCTCTATGGAAGTGTGACCAGGCAGGAATGTGTGGACAGAATTTAGACCAATGAGTCAATCTCATAGCAGAATTACATAAGTAAATGAATATCACTGAAGACACAGATTAAAAGAATCCTGAATAAGGTGTTATAAATCCCCTGCTTTCCTGTGCAGCTTCAGAAGCCTCTGTCTTCTATACTTTTAGTTTAAATATCTTAGCAAAAATAATATTCCTATGAGGCCACTGTGTTTCCAGATAGGAAGTCACTACAAGTTTACAATGCTTTATGGAGCACATTAGAATAGATTTTTGGATTTCACTAATTTCACATTTGTCTTGCCAAACAGATTGGCAAATTGTGCTCTGCCTCACACTTCCAGCCTTTTAATCCTGTCAACCCCATAGGAACAAAAAGACACATTTGAAACCTTTGCTATTATTCAAAAGACTGGTTATGCAATTTGAGATACTGATAGATCTGATGCTGTCTAATTTTTAGGATAATCTTCTGGTCAGATAAGATTTTTTTTTTACCCACACTGATGGGGTGTGAGGTGTTGGGCAAGTGATACATCACTGTACCTCAGTTTCTTTCTTGTTAAAATGGGTATAAGGTAATATCTGGTATCTTCTATGCTGTTCTTTGAGGTCGTCCAATGAAAGCTGCTAAAATAAGCACTATGCATGATTCATATATTATTTCTCTGTGGCATATTGTTTTCAGGAAACTTCATTTAATATCATTGGGAAATCAACATCAAAGAAATTGAGTTTTACACAGTGAATATTGTTCCACTCAGCAGTGGAACAAGCCAGACATGACACAGCTTTGAAAAGCAAATAGAAACTGACCATAGATGCTCTGCAATCTCATTAAAACCAAAGATAATAATAATAATAAATAATAATAATAATAATAAATAATAAAATAAAAAATAAAAAGGACTGTCTTTCTAGGCTTTATTTTTTTCTAGAGTTTCTACAGAGGCAGTCATATGAAACATGTTGAATTGGACAACCAAACACCACTGACTACTCCAAAATCCCTTATCGCTTCTGAGATTGTGGTACCAACTCAACTTACCAGCTCAAGACTTTTAAAATAACTCTTATTTGTCTTTGTCATGTCTTACCCTTCCACCAGGACATTTCTTTAGGACTATTTATTTAACCACACTCAATTACAAATTGAATATATACATATATATGACAACATTTTTTTTTTTTTCCTTTTTCTTATTTCGCTACATCACTTTAAAAGACTGTTTTCACATATATATGTATGTATATATAAAATGATATATGATCCAGCAATTTACTTTGAACTCTGGGGGTAAAAGAAGAATTTCACCCAACAGCAGCAAGGTGTTGCTAAAAAACTTTATAGCATAATTTTCTATAATGAACCTTGAAGCTTAAACTCTCAATTTGGTAAACAAAGGCAGTATATGTGCACTGAGGGAAGACAATTCATAGTAATTTTGTCAGCAAAATTGTTACAGTAAAGGCCTAAGCAACACTTCATCTACCTGTCACTTGTCTTGAAAGGGCAGATTACTTTTTCCTCAATCTTGACACATCCAATTAAGGTAGACTTACAAGCCAGGCAGGTGTAAAGTGCAAGCCAGCACTTGTTCACATTAGCAATTATCAATGGAAAAAATACATAAGTGCTGAGGCTTGGCACAACAGTTGCCCTGGCAACCGTTAGCACTCAGAGTCTCAGCAGAGACTAACATGACAGTTTGACATTTTTTCCCATAAAAAATAATAATAATAATAATAAATGATTGCATTCTCTCTTGCTCTCTCTGTTTTTCCTTTCTCCTCTTTTTGTGCTGTTTCTCCAAAGCTCTCGGTAGTGACCCTGCCTTGTTTAACTCTAGCCACTCACCCACTGTGGGATGCAGGGTGCCAAATTGAGCTACCCTGTTTTACAAGCCATTAGTGCATCCTCTATGGAAACAGTGTTTACTGTTTACCTGGCTAAACGTGAAGAGGAGGAGGGAAAGGTGGAGAAGCTGCATTAGTGTTACTGACTTCAGGCAACCTGAAACCTGCTTGTCAAGACAAGTTCATTCATTGCTATCTTTTTCACGTGGATATTTTGCAGTTGTGTAGGGCACGCAATTCATGTACGGAAACTTGCCTCTAGATAGCTCTTGCTTCTTCTTGGCCCTATTCTCTCTTTATTCACCAGCTTCTCAAAAAAGGAAAGAAAGTGAACCAGGAGAGGATATGTATGTCACATGCAGAGGAAAAACTCAATCTCAGTTCCACTAGGGAATTCAGTCCAAGCAAACTCTGCAGAAAATATGGCTTCAGGATATATCCAGTCAGCCCACCCCTGAGGACAGAAGACCTTGAAGGTTTCAACATCTCTTTGTGCTGTGCAGTGCTTGTGGACTCAGTTGTCTGAGCTTGTTGACTGAGTTAGCTGCCAGTTCTGGTATTTCTATTTTGCATTTTTAGCCAAGTAGATTTAAGGAGTGATAAGTCTACACCAACATTTTGTTGATTAGTGACAGTCTACCTGGTTTTTCTTTTCCTATTGCTCAGGAGCCATTTCCTTTTAGTATTACTATATATTTTCTATGTAGTCATTACTTTAGTCTTACTTTTTAATTACATTTATATGTTTCAATTTTAAAAAGTTAATTTTAAATCCTAAAGTTCTATATCCCATTTAGTTTTGAGTGCTCTACTTCCTTCCCTCTTTCTCCTTTAATGTATGTCATTCCTGTCTTTAAACTCACTGTATTCTCACTCACTGTCAGCCATCTCCAAAAGGACAAGGGGAGAGGGTGGCGAGGGGAAAGCTGTAATCTTTTCTGGGTGGAAGAAGAAAATATTTGGGAAGCTGGGTATACAAGAAAATGTTTCATGGTGAACTGAACTGATATTCCTGTCCTTATTCTTAAATTACAGATAAACTGAAACATATTCTGAAAGATATAAAGAAAATTAAAGTAAACACATGCCAGTGTTTACAAGAAAATTCTGCATTTGCTTATTATTGCATATGCTGCACCCTCAGACCTCACAGATTTCAAAAGAGTAGTCTTTGGCTGTGGAATAACATTGACCTGAAAATTCAAGATGAAGAGCCAAATCTTACTGCCTATATTCGTGTGATCTGTTCCTATGAGCAAACAGAATCCATGCTGCAAGTTTAATTCTGTCAGCAGGATGAAAGGATAATAAATAAGAGTAATAAACATTTTACAACATTAAACAAACTTTCACAACTAGTCAATCTGACAATTTTGGCTAGCATTAAATTTACTGGAATGTTTCTAATCATGAACAAGAAACAAAGTCATACTTCCTCTGGTACAGTTGCATTGATTAGATGAGTGAACCAATAAACATTATTACTACTTTCAGATTCTGGGACTAACAGAAACTTATTCTTTTCCCCATTATTCCATGGGCTGCATTGCAATCTCTTCCACAACAACATAATTTAATTTAAAAATCATGATGCTACAAGTGCTTGAGAAGCAGTTACAGCCATTCAGTCAGAGAAAGGTCATGTTAACATAAATATTGAAAAGAATGATAATTAGGCAAGGAAAACAGCAAAACACATTAAACAGAAATGAAGCAATTTTTAAATGTTAACATCTCAATTCAGAAATGTTTACACTACATTTAATGGTCCCATTTTCAATGAGTATTCCAATAAAAAAAAATTACTGAGAAAATTATGGAAGAGAATTACAACAAAAATGACACTATACATTTTACCATCCTGAGAGAAAATGAATTGTCTGAACCTTGTTAAACACAACAGAATTCAAATAGCTCAAGCATGACTTATTGCAGAATGTAGCAAAGTACTCTCTAACTAAGAGGAAAGTGCTTAATCTTTTGGTGATGGTTCAGCATTTGAAATTCTGAATGTTTGAAGTAGTTGCAACATACTTAATTTTGTCTATAAATTATCCACCTCTTATCAATGCACTTTGATAAAAGTAAGAAAGTCACTATGATGTTAGTGATTTCATAGCCTGAAACACACGT
>NC_048893.1:200097337-200112415 GCF_011077185.1 Oxyura jamaicensis
GGTTGAGACTGGAAAGGAACCTTGGAGGTCATCTTGTCCAATCACCCTGATCAAACTTTTTTGGAAAAATAAAAAAAAATAATAATAATAATAAAATGAAATAACAGTAGAAAATAAAGTAAATATATATATATATATATTTAAAGGAATAATTCCCTGATAACATAAAGAATATTTCTGACAAATGTTTTGGGGCTTTCTCTAAACCTGAGAGGGATGCAACAGCCTCCTAAGCAACCCAGTTTTTTTGTTTTGCTTTCCACTTAGAAAACCCTACCAGCAGTTTCACTCAGACCTCTCTGATGCAGTTTAAGCCTTTGCTTCTTATTCTGTTCACTGAAGACAAAGAGAATTGTTGCATTCCTTTTCTCTTTGAAAGATTCTTCTGCATGTTTGGAAATGATTATCCTTTCTTCCTTCAGTTTTCTCATCTCTAGACTAAACAGTCTCAGCTCTTCCAGGGATTACACTGATTTCTTAATGTCTGCTTGCCATTTTTGGAATTTGAACAGACTCAACAGATGTATAATGATACTAGGTCAACCCAACAGAGTCTTTAAAATACAAATATGCCTTACACACTAGTATTTGTTGATTCTTGCAGAGGAAATTCCTGTTGACTAACACTGGTAAAAATAGAAAAGAACAAACTGTATGAGCTGATATATGTAATGATGGCCAGTGGTTTAGCATACCTAATTAGTGAGTCAGGAGTATTTGTATTACTTAGCAGAGGTCAGCCCTTTGGGTGTTATCATTTCTTAGCTCAAAAACTTAATGACCAGTAGACATGATTTTCAAACAAGTAACTATTCTAGTGTTTAGTTTTGTGTGTTCAACCATTTCTGGTATAAGAAGATTCATATAAAACTCTTGATGAGAAGATTTTGTCAATGACATATAGCTCCCTCTTGAGTTCTGGGGCTGCAGTGGTGATATGGACCCTTAAACGGGGATTCCAATGCTTTTGTTTATGTTAATATCAAGATTTGATGACTATGCCAGCCATTTTATATGGAGAAAAAAATTGACTATGCATGCAACATCTTAAATCTGTGAAAATGAAACAACCGAGTCAGCTGTTCATGACTGCAAAAATGGCCTGTAAACTGTTCACTGTTACCTTTTCAAACAGGAGCTTGAAATTAGGAGAATTATAGCAGAACTGTCATTGAAGAGAGATCGACTGCTTGGAATTTGCAACACAAACTTATTCTTATCCCTTATACAAGAAAAAGATAAGTAAAAATAAATAAATAAATAAAATTAACTGGCATAAGAGTTCTTTCCTAGCTGCAGATTCATTTTATTTATTGTTGATATATATATACACATATATATTTAAAAGCCTAAATAATTTCTTAGCTGTGCATCAAGCTAACCCATATAAATGCAAGTTTTATTGCAGCTGTTATGGCTTTTGATATTATTTATTAGTATTCTCTTAATACCTAGAAACTAATATAGAATTTTAGAGCCCCATCATGTATCTCTGTACAAGCAAGTAAGACAAGAGCTGTTGCTGCCCCAGAGGGCTCACAGCACAGGATTTCAAAAATACAAAGTGGGTGGTTAGACAGGTGGAAGGGAGGACGAGAAGTCAAGAAGGACAGGTGGAGTGAGAAGGTGATGTAGAAGTCAATATGTTTACTCGAAGAAGCAAGAGTTGCGGCAGAGATATGTTTGCCTCTACAGAATGCCATACAGGGAGAGCTCTTTCTCTTCCTTTGCTTCTTTGTGCTTTGTGTCACACCTGCCTGTTGCTTTGTGGATTCAGTTAAAGCCCTATGCTGTGACTAACTCTTCCTGGGCTCATCATGATATCTGCACGGAACCAGAGATGGAAGGAGGGCAAATTACTTCAAACAGAGACAAGCTCTGGGTTTACCTAGCACCACGAGGGAGTCTTTTGCTCAGACAGAGGAAATCATTGATACAAATATCTTAGATTAAAATTACCAATATTCTTCTTGTGCTGTGAGCATCTATTATGTAAATGAAAAAAATATAACATCAACAAAGGATCAGAAAACTTCCATAGCCTTAAAAGATCAAAGGGAAATAATAATAACAGAGGAAAAAAAAAAGAAAAAAAAAAAGTCTAGCTGGTTAAAAAATGCAGCCTGGAAAAGCAAGCATTGTAGCTGAAACATCTTACAGAAAATGTCTGTTATCTGCTCCTTTTTTTTAAATATATATATATATATATATGTGTATATATATATATATAATTTTATTTTTTTCACACTGTAGATCTAGCCTGGATACCTCCTTCCAATCGATCATGACAGAAGAGGAGATGATTTATTAGCTAATCTTGTTCTGTCTGAGTCTTTGTAGGTCAAAGCTAACATCCTGGTTTCCAATGACTTTCAGAGAAATGTGCATTCCCTGTTTTAGTTTCTTATCTAAAACCTAGCTCTATGGCAGATCGGTTTGATGATGGTCAATGTTTTATTTTAAAGGATTCTGTACACACCTATGCACATCCTGAGATCATCTACTATCTAAATAAGCCATCCCAGGGTCTGAGATCAGCTGAAGAGGTTTCAGAAACAGTTAATGGACAGAGAAACATAATGAGTGTGGTTAGGTCGTGTTCTCAATGGATGGGCTCCTAGCTATGCAATTTCATCCATTTCCTCACCCTTATTGCCTCTCCCCATCACCCAGAGAGGGTTCTGATTCAACAGAATTGCAAAACATTTACTGAAGTGCTGTTTAATTACATCCAATGTATGCTAACTTTTAGGATCCATTATTAAGGTCATTTGTTCAAGGAGAGAGAAGACAACCTAAAACAGCTGACCAATGAGATCTAACTGGGGACCAAATAAACTTTAAAAATATAGTCTGTAATTCTCAAGGCCAGTAAAAAACACCTGACTCAATAGCACAAATTATGGATAGAATTAATATATTTTGTTGTGTTTTTGTTTTGTTTATTTGCACTAATACAAGCTGGGTGGAGAATGGATTGAGAGCAGCCCTGAGGAGAAGGACCTGGGTGTGTTGGTGGATGAGAAACTCAATATGAGCCAGCAATGCGTGCTCACAGCCCAGATAGCCAAGCATGCCCTGGGCTGCAACAAAAACAGCATAGCCAGCTGGGAGAGGGAGGGGATTATCCCCCTCTGCTCTGCCCTTGTGAGACCCCACCTGCATCCCTGCATTCAGCTCTGGGTCCCCCAGCAAAAGAAGGACAAGTACCTATCATATTAGATCCATAAAAGGTTCACAAAGATGATCAAGAGGCTGGAGCACCTCTCCTATGAAGACAGGCTGAAGGACTTGGAGTTGTTCAGCCTGGAGAACAGAAGGCCCTAAGGAGACCTTACAGCAGACTTGCAGTACCTAAAGGGGGCCTACAGGAAAGTGACTCTTTATCAGGAAGTGTAGTGATAGTACAAGGAGTAATGGCTTTAAACTAAAAGAGGGTAGATTTAGATTGGATACTATTTTATTTTATTATATTTTATTTTTTTAACTCAGGATGGTGAGGCACTAGCACAGGTTTTCCAGAGAAGTTGTGGATGTCCCATACCTGGAAGTGTTTAAGGCCAAGTTGGATGGGCCCTGGGCAGCCTCATTTAGTGGGTGGCAGGGGGACTGGAATTAGATGATCTTTAAAGTCCCTTCCAACACATTCTATGATTCTACGATTGTCATATGAAATATTTGGCCAACATAAAATAGTGTGCTGCAATGAGGTTATTGTGATGTTCTGTCCTACCAATCTCACTACCTCTAGGTGCGAAAAGTACACAGGTTGCCAAGACTTACATCTTGTTATCACATAGTTTATAATTTTGAAATATGTACATTTTTGGGTTTGTAGAGATGAGTTAGATAAAACTGTACAGAATCACAGAATCTCAGAATCACAAAATGGTTAAGATTGGCAGGGACCTCTGGAGGCCATATGGTCCTACACCCTTCTCAAACAGGGCCACCCAGAGTAAACTGCCCAGGACCATATCCAAGTCTCTCCAAGTGAGGAGACTCCACAACCTCTCTGGGCAAGCCATGCCAGAAATGAAGTGCTTCCTGATGTTTAAAAGCACATTACTATTTGATTTTAAGTCAAATGAACCCAAGTTACTCTGAAAACTATGAGTGAAATTCAGCCACAGATGTAGATAACCAAATCTAGTTGTCCACATGCAGCATTTATATGCAGACAAGATACTTAGATCTTATATACTCTGGAGATTAAGGAAATACACTCTGAGGAGATGGTATTCATCTCTTTCTAAAGCAGAGTCCAAACTGTGCTAGCAGGGTCACACCCTAGATACGTCAATGCTCAATTTTGATGCTGCAACTTAGGCGCCATTCGTGATGCCTCGGGATATTCCACCTGGCCACAAGTAACCACTCCAGAAAAGTGCAGATCTCCCATACACCTTGTGAAAAGTAGGTGGTTTCAAGATCAGAAATGGTGTTTAAACCTGCGCTTAGGTACCTGAACTATGTCTTCTCAATTGTACTGACTCTCTCTCCATTGACTGAAATGATCATTCAAATATCTAGCATACAGATCTATCATATAGACATCTAATAGATACCTGAAAGTAATTAGCAGAATCTGAATACCACTTTAAGAGACAACTAGAAACTGCTTCAATCATTGGAAAAGAGCCTTCACTTGAGTGAAATAGGTTAGCTATTTTGCCAGCTGAACTCTTGAACAATAATTGAAAGTAAGTGATAACACAGAAACTAAAAATGTCAGTGCAATGCAAAAGGTAAACAGATTTTTGTGTTATCAATGACATTATCAGAGCAATAGCTAACCCTTTAATCTTAATGTCCTGTGGCACTTAAAATTAAGCCAGAGCCCCAAACACTATGACCAGTCCAGAGACAAAAAATTATCCAAAGCCAAATGAAACTAATAATATTGACCAGTGGAACACTAATTATTGGTTGCTGCCTAGAGAAATAGTTACTTGGGCTGAGTTTGCTGTGTCCCTGAAAATAACTGACTTTGCAGCAGAAGATGGCAAGAAAGCTGCATGGGATGAAGAATAGATTCAACTCCCTGAACTCTCAAAGACGTTGTTAAATGAGTAAAGATTAGAGTAATGCAGACTACCTTGGCACATTAGCCAGGTGGTATCACAAATGAATATGAAAGTCAATGCAAATATCAGAATAGAATATGTTTTAATCTGTAATGTTATTTGGCTTCTGCTGTCTTTAATATGAGACAGAGAGATGCAATAATTCTTTATTCTCATCATCTTGGACTTTTTTTTTTTTTTTTCTGCAATCTATTCTCATTACTGTAAAATCTCAGCAACAATTTTGAATTTATACTGTATTTAAACTACTCTGTACAGCTAATCATCTGAAACTGCTGTCATTTTTACTACTTGTTTAAAATTATTATTATCGCCTTAATTCTGGGTCATCTGCCATTTTTGAAGCATCTGAGGGAGACTGGAGTGGAAGGAATATTACATCTTCTAAAACCAGTCTCACAGCCATGTTTTGGGACCTACATTAGCCAAAGAGCAAAGGGCTTTTTTTTTTTTTTTTTTTTTTTTCCTCCTTTCCTTAGAATTACACTTTAATTCATTTGGGATACAGTACTTTCTTAGTTTTTCATTGTTCTAATTACCTTGTCATCTGATCCTGGGCAATTGGAGATCTTTTAAACATCTTTATTTCCCTCTAGAAAAATCTGCTGCTCTCTCTGATGTGTTACCAAAACTTCTCCCTCCTTTGTCTGTTCTGATAAATATTGTACGACCTCGATGACATCAAGCTGAATTTTATTTGTGTCCTTCAGAAGTCAGAAGGGTAGAATAGGATTTTTCAGTGTGTGACTGATAGATATGTCATCTCATAAAGTTGGCATTCTTCTAGTTTCCGTCTGGAAATATACATAGTATTCTAGTACATATTTGTACTTATTCACTTGATTAAATTATTTGTTTTGGCAAATAGTTAAGGAGGCTCACAAATGCATAGTTCTAAGTTCTCTCCTATATCATAACTATTTACTTGTAAATCAGTCATACAGATATCCCAGAAGCTGACACACAAGTCCATACATTTTTTGACCATCCCATGAGACTCCCATAACATAAAACGCCTGAAAGCATACACACTCTAGGAATGCTACATTTTCTCTTTCAGCTGATTAGTGGTGCAAACTTGAAGCACACTTATAAATCTCCATCAGTCATGTACTTTATGGAATTATATTTCTGGGAATGGTTTTCAACAAAAGAGCAACAATTCTGCATATAGATAGAAACACACACAAAAAGAGGGGGAGGGGTGGGCGGGGGGGGGGGGGGGAAACAAACAAAATTGCATTTACTAACTTTGTTCTCAAAGGAAAAAAAAAAAAAGAAAAAAGTCATATTCTCTGTTTTATTTTAGTTTTGGCAAGCTTTGGACTTGAGCCTGATATACTCAGCTAAATTCCCAACCTTTCCATTGTTCTCCTGTGTTCCAGGGGCATGTAATCTCTGCAATCTATTGCTGTGGGAAAGAACCACAGCAGGCCTTTCCTTAAAGAAATGATGAAATGTCATAGAAGGAGATCAAGGCAGGGCTGTGATAAACTATAAGTGCCACACCTACTGGAGGCAGACAAACACATTCTTCTGTGATTGTTGTTTTCCACTTAGTATGACATTCCCACTCTGAGAGGTTTCAAGTCTAACAATTTTCATGCTGTACTTTCAAGGCTTGGTGCTGTGAATGACATAGCTCACATACCTTGCTCTCCTGGGGATTTAATCTCGTGGTTGGAATATTTTTCAACAAAATCTTCATGCTGATGCCATGTAAGCTTGCCTTACTGTCCCCCAGGGAACCCTCATGGAAGGGAGGTTTGCCTAATGTCTTGACAGTGGGAAAATCTTCATTTCATGTTCATGACTTATTAGACACCAGAAAATTTACTCTGAGATCAGTGAGGTGCATGCTTTCTGCTGTCTGCTGGAGTGTGGATTGAGGCTGATGGTCTTCCTGTGATATGGGTATCTGTGAAACCCTCGCTGTGTGAATCCTCTGGTGTCTAATAAGGGTTACAGCACATGTCTAAGGACACGAGTGGCAAGGTTCATTGTCTATTGTCTTAGTTCAACTGATACTATTAGGAAAAAGAAAAGAAGGCTAGCTTTCAAATGCATGTACACTCTTTATGTTGGATACAGTGCAACTAACTTCAAAATAGATACAGGTAAAAATAATTAATTAATTAATGATTTAATACAATGATTATAATTTATTAAATACTTTGAAGGAAAATGGAGTCCTGTCTGTGGAAAGCAATGAGAAAAGGAAGGAAAAGGATGATAATGACTACCAATAGAAATCAATATAATCAGTTATCCTAGGGTAAAAAGTAAGTGGATTACATTTTTTTTTAATTATTATTATTATTATAATAATTAGGGGAAGCAGAGTGGGACCGGTAACATGAAGACACATCAGGTTTAAAATAAGTTCATGCAGCTCTCAGACATCAGAGTTTTGGTGCTAAGTAGCTCAGCAAGTTGCTAGATGCTGATGGCTAGCAGATGGGATTGTAATAATCCTCTGCACATGCCCCTTTCTCCTATTAGTCTTTAGATGACTGTTATTACCTACTGCTAGAGACAGGATCTAGGCTTGGTGAGCCCTGTGGTCTGACACAGGGTGATGGCTCTCATATTCTTCACTTCAGTTTAAAAAAATAATAATAATAAAAAAGGCATGAACATTTCTAAAGCATTCTTCACTCATGTGAAATGTTATAAATTAATGTGCACTCTGATCCTAGCTGTGCCGTGCACCAGTACTGGCATGCTCTCTCACAGCTGGGGAGAACTTGAATACCTAGAAAAGTCAGTTGGTGTAGTCACTCATTTTGCTTTTGTCTTCTTTATTTTCTAATGCCTACTTCCATCAGTTCAGTTAAATGTTCATTTAATAGACATATCACTGGATAGCCCAAGAAGACACATGATTCCCTCAAAGAGAAAGTCTCTGTAGGTGGTCTGCCATATTGTGAAATGCAATTAGCTGAACATCTCTGCTGTGTGAAATCAACATATTCCCAACCGTAGAGGCATGTCGGCAGCTTAGAAAAGGAGAAATTGTGTCTCTTCCCAAGGGACAGAGAAAGTGGAAAAGCAATAGAATGATGAGGATGCAATGCCAGTGAGGAAAAGACAAATAATTTGAAGTTCCCTGACTTCAAAAGACAAAGACTTTGCTGATAGTAATGAAAAAAAAAAAAAGATTTTGTATCCAACCATGCACATAGCTGCAATGAGGTAGCCTAGCACCCAACCTTTTTGCCTCCCTTTTGTCCTCCCACGCATCCAGGTCATTCCTACACTGGCAGCAGCCACAGGCAGTCAAATTGAAGCTTAACTCCGCATTGTGGGCACTCATTTTGGTCCACGTTGACGTAGCTCTTAATATCATGTACTCTCCTCCTTGAACTCTTTCTACTAGCTAGGCAAGTGCTCTTCCTAAAATAAGTGCTCAAGTATATTAAGCTACCAGCTACAAGCAATTTCCTTTTTTTATACTTTATTGAATCCACAGTCTTACTCCAATTTCTAATTATTCAAAACATTGAATATTTGTGTCAATTGAACAGCAATAATTATATTTTCCAGGTTTTGGTATTTTATTTATTTATATAATAGTATATAATAATATAATTAACACAGGAATTATGGTTAGCTGAACTTGGCCAGCCTAAGAGATATTTGCCAATGCCAAAAGGTTAATAAATAAATAAATAAAATCTTAGACAAATTTGTTTGAACTTTTCATTAGAATTTTTCAATGTGGAAATTTTAAGCAATATTTTTCAAGGTACTTTTGGCAATGTAGCAGTGAATAATGAGAATTTATTTCCTTTTAAATTCAATTAATAAACAAAGAGAAGATACTGCTTTCCTAATAAATCAATAGATTGACAGAACATTTTCTTCCCGGCAGCTATAAAAGAAAAGTGATTTAATGCAATACTAATTCTTAGATAATACTAAACAACAACAACAACAACAACACACCTTATTGTAATCATTTTTACTAATGCTATATGTACAACAGAGAACTTAGTTTTGGGAGAAACTCCTGGACTTTTTATTGGAAACCAAGAGGCATTATAGTAATGCAGAAAGCTACATTACTACAAAATCTTTGCTTTTAGAATATTTTAAGAAATATCTGAGAATGTGAAATATGCTTGGGAACTGGGTAATCTGTTGGATTTAATGGCAAATTCAGAACAGGCAGTCATATGTTCTCTGTAGTTCATTTGATGGAAAGAGAATTTGAGACAAGGATAAATGATCAAGCAATATATATATTTTTTGGAGAAGTGGAAGCTCTTCAGAGCATTTCAGGTGAGGTGTATAGCAGGAGTGGTGCAGTAGTACGGGAAGCACCAGCATGAGGACAGTTTGGGAAGAAAGGAGATAATAGAAACAAATTTTAGAAATTCAGTGAACAGACTTTGATGTTGAAGTACAGCAAAAAGAGGATTTGAAATGAGAGAAAACTTGTTTGCTTGGAAAACCTGCTGCCATAGTGCTGAGAAGTGTTAAAGGGCATGAGGGAGAGAATACAATCTCTCCAGTCAAAAATGGAATCTCAAAGCAATAACAGGAGGCAATCATGTTCAGTAAACAATTAGGAGACAGGACTAAAGATAGGCTAAAAATGTTTACAGGCCATATCATCTGGAAAATGGGAATACAAAGTGAAGTACAAGGAAAAATGAAAACAATTAATTGCATCCAGAAGAAAGAAAAATATTAAATACCAGAAGATACAGCAATTAGCAATTGAAATGTGTTGAGCTATTTGTATTATAGTTTTTTTTTTTTTGTTTGTTTGTTTGTTTGTTTTGTCAGGTGTTGTTGTTTGTTTTGATTAGTTTTTGTTGTTGTTGTTGTTGTTGTTGTTGTTTCTTTTTGAAATACACTGTATACAGTCTACAGGCTAAGGTAATCGGAAGTATTCCTGGGCAGACTAAGATCCTGGTCTGAATTACCTATTGAAACTGAAGGAAGGGGCAGAGACCATGCAGGCAGGTCAAGAAGATGCAGTAATCAGTATGCAGCTGTGCTGCAAAGGTTGGCACACTGTTAAGATGTGAAGAGAAGAAGACGCAGATTTCTATTTGATGTGAGTGCAAAAGGGAAGAGTGAGGCAAGAATTGCACAATTTGGATTTTTGTTTTTGGAAGACTAAATGATTCAAAAAGTCTCTTGAATTCTGATGTGGGAGTAATGTCAATAAAATATCAGACATCAGGTTGTTAGAAAGGTTTTACTATAAATAAATTATTAAAAAAAAAAAAAAAAAAAAAAAAAGACTGATCTACTCTGATTTCAACCTTTTTTCAATGTATTTTAAAGTATAATATGAAACTGGGGATGTAAAAAATGCCACCACCACCACCACCACCACCAAAAACCCTACAAAGTTATATATTTTGTAGAGGAAAAATCTAAGCACTCCATTGCAGTCATGCTGAAACCTTTTGCACTTGCCAGTGTACCTCTCCCTCTGTGTGCTGCCCTCGCCCCCTGACCCTAACCTCCCAGTGCTTATTTCAGAGTAAAACATCAAAGGCAATGGGATTTCCTCTCCAACATCTCCCTGCTCACTTGTCCACATCCCCAACCCCACTTGGAGGCACCCAGCCCTCTCTTTTAATGCCATCAGGGATCCACACAGCTAATCAAAACTTTTCAGCTCTGATCCTGTTCCTAGATGTCTTGATCCCTTTGAGTCTTATTCTCAAATAGTTTCATGTTTTTCTATGTCTTCCTGTAAAATAAGCATTTCATAGTTTACATGTAAAAAGCTTGTGAAAAATCTTGTCTGCTATGTTTGTGCAATCTTCTAAGATTAGACATATAGTACTAGTATAATAGACACGATACATACATTCGCAGGCATATGTATATGTTGGACTAGAGGTACATATACACTGTATGCATCATACCCCATAACAAAATGCTAGAAGATATAGCTAAATACAAAGAAAAGGGGTATATCATTAAAAGTATCCTTTTATTTCATTTTATTTATTTATTTATTTTCAGATGGATGACCATTTTAATAAGCAAGAACACAAATCAGTGTTTCCTCTTGGATGCAGTGGGTATAAAATGTCTGGGTGTCAAATCTGTCTTCCACATTAGAGAGGGATGTTAAAATGGAATGTGGAATAATGGGGGCAAAGAACAAGGAACTGAGATTATTTTCTTGAGTGACCTACCAAAAGCTGCAGCAATTATGATTTTTTGAGTAAGAAAATCACAAGGTTTTTTTTTTTTTTGAATAGTTATTAAAAAAAAAAAAAAAAAAAGATAGTGACACAAAAAGTCTATAAAATGGAACTTTATTTAGATAACTGACCAGATAGAAGATTTCAGAATTATTGTAAAGAAATCTCTAAAGCCTCAGTTCAATGAAAACCTCAGTGAAAAAGTTAATGGTGTGCAGGTTACAGCTAGGTACCTCAACAGAAATCACAGAGGATAGTAGTTCTACCACAATAATAATTCAACACTAGTTTTCTGATAAACATCAGCTTTATCCTTAATCAGTTGCCTCACCCCCCCCAAAATGAGAAGCATTTCTAAAAAGAGACAGTGCAGAGCAGGCACTATTTCAGTCAAAATATTACATTTTGCAGAACCCAAATTACAGTGAAATATGTACAAGCACTGTCCCCACCTTGTTCCAACTGAGCAAACTAAAGCAGAGATTTATCTCTAAAATGCTGATGAAGGAGGTCGATAAGCACACACTTGGGAGGAAAATATGCAAATAAAATCACCAGGAAGTCACAATAAACCCAACGTCACAGCTGTGCAGCTATGGGTGCTACTCTCAACAACAGATATTTTGCAGCCACAGCAGCTCCCCAGCACAATTCACTGGGTGGTCTCCATACTGAGGGACTGCTAATGCTGGAGGAAGGTTGGGGACAGTCATGAGTGGGACAGCAGAGACTGGTGCCAATTTTTCCTCAAAAGGGCAGCAGAAGGAAACACAAAATTATCCTGCAGGTAACAGCAGCGACTGCAGAAGTTGCAATTCACCTACTTTTCTATGTGTGTTCTTTCCATCAGCTAGCTGTTTGTTTAAGTCATCCCAGGACAACTGCAGGTCTCCACCTGAATTATGATCTCCCTGGTTAGGACAGCACAAGTGACCAGCTTGCAATTCAGGACATCAGGTATGGACTACAATTAACTTGAGCTGGTCAACTTGAGCTGGAGAGGGGATACAGTGCACATAACTGGAGGAAAAAATACTCAAACCCCATTTTAAAAATAAAAACAAGAAAAAATATTCATACAAACACTTGACATTTAGCAACAGTGAGCTCCAGAATTAAAGAACAGGGCATTTTTTATATCAGAAGTTTGTGAGTGAATTCCAACTGATAAGAAGAGATGATCAGCTGGAAGCCAAGCAATACTAACCTATAGTGTAAAACATCTTTTGTTTTATTCTTCTGGCAGCATATTCCTCTTTTTCCATTTCAGTGAGACTTCATATGCTTGTACTTAAAATGATTCAGCAGTTCTTTATGTCTATTTTTTTTTTTTTCAGTCCAACATAAAAGTGTGCTGACTTATTAAATCCAACATATATATATATATATATGTATATTTATTCACATTCAGCTCTCAGAATAACAGCAACTAGACACAATCCTATCAGTTCATCCATAGCCCATTGCACTAGGGGGTTATCCAAATGTCACCACCACCAAGATGGCGGAAAGCCTCCCACTGACAAGTTCACTCATATCACATTACTTGTATAACATTACAGGATCCTCTGCCCACCACTTCAAAGCAGCCATCTATTGAGGAGGGCTGAAAAGTTGTTTAGCAGTGCAAATCAACAGCTGCCAGCACCGTAGGGCAAAAGTACAGGCTATTCTCTAGAGCATTTTATAAAGAATTTAAGAAAAAAATGTTGTTTCATAATTGTTTCCAAAAAATGGTGCTAGGAATACATCTAACTTATATCACATGAGAAGGATGAGTTCAACCTTGCAATTTCCTACAGTGAAATATATTTTTCTTAGAGCTAACACAAGCTCTGCTGTTTCATTATCTCCTACCTCCTCCATACACTTTGTAGAAAGTGAGTCACAACCCTGCAGGACCGAGATGGTTCAGTCTTCATGATGACACAACTGATATGAACGTAAGCATAAATGGTCAGAAACAGTTCTTCATGCAGCCACTGTAGTCTGTGGAGCTGCTTTTTGTAGGGAGGGCCCTGTTGGGAAGGTCTTTTTGCTATGGTACTTCAAATGCTACATTTGTTTTATGATGGGAATTAGGGGATGTGTATTGCACATAGTGTCTACTCTCTTACCTGCTCTGGTACGAGAGATAATTTTTGCAATAGTCTGATTCATAGATCTCAAAGTAATTTGCATATATTAATGAAGCCACAACATACCCAAATGAAATGCCTTTATAATTCAATACCATTAGAAACAAGGTATGCACAACTCAAATGTTATGCTTACTACAACATTTTCCTGCCTAATTAAAAGGGAACGAAGAAAAAATACACAGCAAAGATTACTGTTGTGCAGTAATAGCTTGCCAGCTTAAGGAGAAGGATTTCTTTTAATGTTTTTGTTTCATTTTGAGGAGCAAAATCCAGACCAGCTTAAGGCAATGCCTAGCTTTAAGCATGTCCTGTCCTACTAATTCATTATTCTTCCTGAATAAGGCTGGATTTGGGTTAGTCTGGAAAAGAGAGAAAAACAAAACAAAACAAAACAAACAAACAAACAACAACAACAACAATCATTTATTTTCTTTATGTCTCTCCATTTCATTTACACAGTGTCATTTTTCTCTGTGATGATACAGCAAAAAGAAAGCCTTGCTTGGCTAGTTTGTATTGCATCTCTCTGTGCTGCTCTGACTCTCTGTGTCTTCCTCCTGATTTACAGTATCCCTGCTCATCCCACAACATCAATCACTGTACATCTCATCACTGTAGGAACAGTGAGCAGGAAGATGCAAAAGTGTGGGTTGGGGAGGGGAACCCGACACATAAAGTGCCACATAAAAAATGTCTGGAGTTAAATTTCTCTGTGCAGAGACAGGGAGATAAAATCTGGCGTGTGAGGCATCTTAGCTGGGAATGACTGTTCTAACTTCATTAAACAGCGATTACTGGATTCAGGGGGGAAATGATGCCTCCTTTAAGGGAACATATAATCACTAACACAGCTTTTTCCCTAAAGGCAAATCAGTATGACAAATAGCTTGTGAGATAAATGTGGTATTTCTATGGTAATTCTATGTTGTCCTTAACAGTCCAAAGGCAAATGTAGGCAACTATATGGTAGATGAAATAGAAGCCTTGCATTTCAGCATGTTATTAACTGTGTGTGGGATATGCGGAACATTCTCAAAATACAGACAGTCCCATCTTCTCTGGTTTTGCAAATAACCATTTCTCATATTCTTGTGGAAGTACAGACTCAGCATTGCTTCTTGAGCTATGTTTAACATTTTAAGACAGCTTCTTTTTTCCACTATGGTATTGCCATTTCCAACAAATAGTGTTTTATTCTAAAATATTGATTTTCAGCTTCTGTTCTTTGCCAGTCACTTTCCCCCCACAATGGTTAACATCTGTTTTCTTTCTACATTGCTTTAAAACAAACAAACAAACAAACAAACAAACAAAACACTAATCCGGGGTTTGGACCATATCCCCACTGCAGATATCCTTTCCCATCTGAAACATAGTGGAAATGCAACTCTGGCTCAGAGTTTTGGAGCTTATGTTTTTCTATTATGATAGGAAAAGAGGAAACTCCAGACATAAACATGCATGAACTTCAAGTGCATTTTTCCCCCACTGTTGTTCTTGATCTTCAATGTACTAACTCTGCTGATTCTAATGTAACTATTCATGGTAATAATTAATACTCTACAGTACGAGAAAGGGAGAATAAAGATTAATGTAAAAAGCATCCCCAGAAAAAAAGAAAGATAGGAAGGAAGGAAGGAAGGAAGGAAGGAAGGAAGGAAGGAAGGAAGG
>NC_048893.1:200112425-200112808 GCF_011077185.1 Oxyura jamaicensis
GAAGGAAGGAAGGAAGGAAGGAAGGAAGGAAGGAAGGAAGGAAGGAAATCCAAGATATTTTACAAAGAAAATAAAAATTACAAAGAAAATAATTTTGTTCTAAACCTTTTGTTTCCCCTAACTCTGTTTCTTTGAAGTAGGTATTTTCAATATTTTTCTTAGAAATTAAAAGATTTTTTTCTTAAAGAAAACCGCTATTTTTTCTTTCACTTCTCTTTCTCCTCTTTTCTTACACACACATATACAGATACATATGACATCTCAGACATGGAAGGAGTCAGCACAATTAAGACAATGGAATAAATTTAATCTACCCAATGAATGTCAGAATTCACTGCTAACAAAAAAAAAAAAAAAAAAAAAAAAAAAAAAAAAAAAAAAAA
>NC_048893.1:200112908-200116810 GCF_011077185.1 Oxyura jamaicensis
AAAAAAAAAAAAAAAAAAAAAAAAAAAAAAAAAAAAAAACTAGGCCAAATTTAATGGTGATACGTTTTTCCACCATCTATCTGAATAAAGTTTTGCCATTTATTTGTCATCACTGCTCATCTTTAGCATGCTAACAGAGACAGGAGGATGGAGAAACAAGGGGTCAATGATGTGTCCCAGCATCCCATCTTCTACGTATTTCCCTTTTGCCTAATAAAATAAAGTATTGCCTAATAAAATAAGTATTCTTTCTGGATGTACCCCACATTATGTTTTGCTTAGGCCACTCAGGTTACTATTTCCATGTTCAGACAATTACCTATGTGTCAATTTTGCTATGTTATTTATGAAAACAAACTAGCATAGTGTCCACTGATACTAAGCAGTGGGATCTTGTCTTCATATTTTGTGGTAATAATATTATGTATTTATTTCTGGCTCACATTTTGCTTTAGAATAATAAGCTGTATCTTACCCCAAACACAGGGTTTCTGAGCACAGGTGGTGGAATTGCAACTGTAAGTGATACAGCTAAAGCAAAACACTGGCTTAACCAGAGTTTCAGGATTACAATTTGTATTGCTGGATAATAAGGCTCTGGGACCAAACAGCTCTGATTGGCTTGTGTCCATGTTGCTTAGGAATAGTCTCCTAAAAAGCAGACTTTTATTGACTAGAGTTAATTGGAGCAGTGCAAAAATCCTGGGAGAAAGCTAACAGTTTTGCACTGGGCAGAGCAAGTCTCATCCTGCCCTCTCCCTCTCCCTGCCCCAACAAGTAAATAAATAAATAAATAAGCAAACAAATACATAAAGAAATATAATAAAATAAAAATCATGTAGTTTCTGGACTTTTTCATGGAGGTTCAGCAGTAGCCAAATGGTACCTTTCAAAGGGTACGTCACACCAAATTCACCAGAGAACCAGAAGAGAAAACGGCATATTTTCCTCCCCTGTAGCACCTGGCAATACTGTAGACCTCAAAATGCTCTGATCTGAGTGTTGCCAGACAAGGAACAGGAAAGAAAAGTTGACTCAATAATGGAGAACATGTGATTTATATACAGTCTAACCCAATATTCACCAAAAAAAATGACAGTTTTAAAGCTGGGGGGAGGGATGGGATACAAAAAGAAACAGTGGATATGTGTCAGTCAAAAACACAAGAGGGAGCAATCAGGGGAGATTTTGTGGTAGATAAGAGCCTGTGACTGGACAAAGAGAAATTGGTTTTGCATAGCAACTTGGGATCTGGAGAAGATATGAAGATTATACCCATAAAAGTTATAGATGAGTGGGAGGGAAAACAGAGAAGACAACAAAAGAAAAGAACTATCCATTACACCTCAAAATATGCTTTGTCCATGCTGTACATGTTGTGACTGAAAAAAAGGCTTCAGGCTGTCGTTTTTTAGCACTTCTCTCCACCACTAAGCTCACCACACTGACAGCTTTATTTTCTTATCCTTGTGACCCTGAGCAGGTAGAAAGGTTTGGAATGTGTATGTGCTAAAACGAGGTCACCCTTCTTAAAGCTTTTGTTTAAGCATTAACTCAGTGTGACTTTAAAATGATTCTATGGAATGTTGTCTCCAAGGCTTTGCTTTCTTTCATAGGACAGTTTTCTTAAGCATTTGTGGAGACTTAGGAGCTGTGAAGCAGAAGGTGGGATTCGGACATAGATTACTAAAGTCACACCAGTTCAAAGCAAATCCGTGAAACCTGGTTCTCCATGAATCCATATCTTAGGCTTAACCCACCACCACGTCCCTCCCGTTCTACATGAGCATAACCTTAATGACATCAGCAGGGAGCCACTGATGGAAAAAAAAAAGGATTCATGCAGTTGAATTTCAGTCTTTCTGCAGACTATTACACTTATGATGCATGCCAGAGTCATTATGAGAATGATGAATTGTGACTGATCCTCAGGAAACTTTGGTATTCATAGGCCTCCAGCCACATATTTTCTCTTATGTTCAGTTAAAATTGCAGGTGTTCTCGCTGTAAGTAAAAAAATATTAATGTCTGTCCATAATTTCTCTATGTTATGCAGGCTATTATTCTATTCTATGATTCTATTATTCCTGTACTTAGGTGGAGGAGTGTGTGTCAAATGAAGTAATACCTTGGTGCTATTGAAGGTGTTTTGATGTCTGAAATGGTGTGAAAAAACAGATGTTGTGCTCTCAGAAGTGCAGTCAGTTGGAATCTTTGAGAGTAGAAATACCAGAAGACAAATTGGGTAGCCTTGACATGGAAGGAAGTGTTGGTTCTTTTTTAAAAAATACAGTATCATATATGTGTTTTCTGGAATACAGAATGATAGGAGATGACAGAATCACTGAATCACAGAATTGTAGGGGTTGGAAGGGACCTCAAAAGATCATCGGGTCCAACCCCCCTGCCAAAGCAGGTTCCTCAGAGCAGGCTGCCCAGGTAGGCATCCAGATGGGCCTTGAATATCTCCAGAGTAGACTCCACAACCTCCCAGGGCAGCCCGTTCCAGTGTTCCATCACCCTCACCGTGAAGTTCTTTCGCATGTTGATGCAGAACTTCCTGTGCTCCTTTTTGTGGCCATTGCCCCTTGTCCTGTCCCCACAAACCACTGAGAAGAGGTTAGCCAAATCTCCCTGTCTCCCACACTTAAGGTATTTGTAAATATTAATAAGATCCCCTCTCTGTCTTCTCCAGGCTGAACAGACCCAGGTCTCTTAGTCTTTCCTCATAGGGATAATGTTTCAGGCCCCGTATCATCTTTGTGGCCCTCCCCTGGATTCTTTCCAGGAGATCCCTGTCTTTTTTGTACCAGGGAGCCCAGAACTGGACACAGTACTCCAGGTGAGGCCTGACCAGGGCAGAGTAGAGGGGGAGGATCACCTCCCTTGACCTGCTGGCCATGCTCCTTTTAATGCACGCCAGGATCCCATTAGCCCTCTTGGCCACCAGGGCACACTGCTGGCTCATGGTCAACCTGTCATCCACCAGGACCCCCAGGTCCTTCTCAGAGCTCCTCTCGAGCAGGTCATCCCCCAGCCTGTACTGATACTTCTGGTTGTTCCTTCCCAGGTGCAGGACGCTACACTTGCTCTTATTAAACCACATTTGGTTTCTTCCTGCCCATCTCTCCAGCCAGTCCAGGTCTCGCTGAATGGCAGCACAGCCTTCTGGCGTGTCAGTCACTCCTCCCAGCTTTGTGTCGTCGGCGTACTTGCTGAGGACAGACACTATTCCCTCATCAAGATCGTCGATGAAGATGTTGAACAAGACCCAGCACCGACCCCTGGGGAACACCGCTAGTCACAGGCATCCAGCCAGACTCTGCTTCGCTGATCACCACCCTCTGAGCTCGGCCAGTCAGCCTGTTCTCAACCCACCTTACCATCCACTCATCTATCCCACACTTTCTCAGCTTTGCTAACAGGATATCATGGGAGACAGTATCAAAAGCCTTGCTAAAGTCAAGGTAGATGACATCCACTGCTCTTCCCCAATCTGCCCAGCTGGTGATGAAGGCAACGAGGCATAGAAGGCAATGAAGTTGGTCGAGCACAATTTCCCCTTGGTGAATCCATGCTGACTACTCCTCATAACCTTCTTCTCTCCCAGTTACTTGGTGATGGCATCCAGAAAAAGCTGTTCCACCACCTTTCCAGGAACAGAAGTGAGACTGACAGGCCTGTAGTTTCCTGGATCCTCCTTCTTGCCCTTCTTGAAGACTGGAGTGACTCCAGTATTCAGGCATTTCTCCTGTTCTCTAAGACCTTTCAAAGATGATAGAGAACAGGTCAGCAATCACCTCTGCCAGCTCCCTCAGCACACGTGGATGCATCCCATCGTGGCCTATGGATTTGTCTGCGTTGATCCCACTGCGTTGAACCGTTGAACCACACTTTCCTCA
>NC_048893.1:200116910-200125533 GCF_011077185.1 Oxyura jamaicensis
CAATTTCCCAGACTCTTTCTTCTCCCTTCAGGGTCCAGGTGTCCCAGGGGGGAGTCTTTGAAGCAAAGACAAAAGCAAAGAAAGCATTCAGTATCTCTACCTTCTCAGCATCCCCTGTTACCAGAACACCCTCCTTGTTCAACAGGTGACTCACATTAAACCTTGTCTTCCTTTTTACTGTTTACATACTTAAAAACAAACAAACAAACACATCTTATTATCCTTAATCTCTTTTGCAAGCTTCATCTCCAAGTGGGCTTTAGCCTTCCTTCTTGCATCCCTGACAACACTTCTATACTCCTCCCAAAGGGACAGGGCCTTTTTCCATATTTCATAGACCTTCCTCTTCGTTTTGGTTTGTCAGTGAGCTCCTTGTTCATCCATGCAGGTCTCCTGCCCCCCTTCCCCAGTTTCCTACTCTTAGGGATGCACCGATCCTGAGCTTGGAAGAAGTGATGTTTAAATGTTGCCCAGCTCTCACAAGCACCCTTACCTTCTAGCAATCTAATACTTACCAGCAACTTATCATGTGCTTTGGATAAGATATTTGGCTTTTCAAGGGAAGATCCAATCAAGTTATCAAATGTGGAGTCAGATCCATACTAGTCACCTAAATGCCTCTGTATGCCTACATTAGAGCTAGATTTCTAATTTCTTATTACACTTAGTGGTGACCAACGCACACACACAAAAAGAGTCTAGAGAATTGCTCAGCTCAGTCTAATGTAGACATATTCAGATAGGCTTCACTGACTGCATTAACTAGCTCCCAATTATCTACAAAGTGAATTAGGCATCTAGTTCAACACCTGCTCCTAGTTGCCTGCCATCCAGAGCTAAATCCCAGGCCAATGATGTGATGCTGCAATTAAGGTGACTTAAATGCACTGATGTTTAATCAGTTGGATAATATTGTTCTCTCTGACCAAGGAGGTTGTGGGTATGGAAGGGATATCAAGTTATTAACAAGGTTTTCTAGCAAGGTTAGAAAATGCTTTTCTAACACTGACAATAAAGAATGGTAATTATGTATTCTTGATTTCTGCCCAAGTCAGGTTAGGACTTGCTATAATGACTGTAATGGTCATTAAAGTCAACATTGAACTTAGTAGAAGTAACAAGTGCTAAATTAGAGCTTGAACAAATCTGATCATCAGCACAAGTGGCATATTGATGGAAGAATGAAGACTGTGGACCACAATGTAGATATTCATGCCTGGAAGACTGGTTAGATACTAACTGCTATCGTGATTATATGTATTAGGCCCATTATTATTTCAGTTCAGCCATTAACATTGTAATGCATCTCAGTTTGCCCTGGGGAATTTGGTGCATAACAACTTACTACCTATTGATTCTCTGAGAAAAGAAAAAAGCTTGCATTTATGTAATCTAGTATTATGTCTAGGAACCAAGATATAAATCACTGGAAGCATTACTTGTTTAATTCTAATAAATAGACTATTTGTGCTAAAAATATATATATGAAGTGTTACAGATATTTATAATGGGATACAGAAAAGAAAAAATAAAAATAGTTTAGACTCAAACATAATTAATTGAATTAATTTTCTGAAAGTTTTTGTTTTATTTAACTTTACTTGGAAGGTCACATATTTTTATACTGAAGGTGAAAGGAGGAATCAGGAAATATTCCACAGTCACAAATGCTTGTTTGGGGGCAAATGTCATTGTAATAATGTGACAGGAGAGCCTGGGATTGTGCATTTGCTCATGCAGGACAGATATTTTTCTACAGTTTGGAGTTTATCTCTTGTGTGCTCAGCAGCTGAAGATGCTCTCAGACGTTGAAGCACAAAACAAGAAAACAAACAACAAATTTCGAATGGAAAATAGAGTTGGGGGAATGTGAAAAAAAAAAAAAAATAAAATACATTTCTGTGATCATTTAAGCTTCCAATGTCAGAAAAGAAGCTAACAAAACAGACCTGGAATAAAATATAAAGCTAGAAGAATATGCATTAGACATTATCAATAGAGTATAGAAGATTTTTTTTTTTTTTTTGAATTTTAAAGTCTTGATCAAGCACACTAAATTGTCTTTTTTGTGTGCATGTGCATGTGTGTGTATTCACTTTATAGTGACAGTTGATGTGTTCATATAAAAGCTGATTTTTTTCAAGGGAGTTAAGATAAATAAGGCAAATAAGATCAACAAAATAATGCAAATGGAATCACATAGAAAATCAGTAATGTTTTCAGTGCAAATTCTGTTTCATTTTGCTCAGCTTGTGGGCAAAATTAACATACTTAAGCAAAGACAGGGATGGCAAAGACTGCTCCTTCTTGATGGTGAGAGGAACTCAACAAGTAAATTACAAATCACTCTTGCCCCAGCAGACCAAAAGTGGCTAGCTGGAGATCACTTACGTGTAAATGAGTGTTGCTTCAACAGAAACTACTTCTAAGTCTAGGTCAAACTTTGCAAATAGAAAATAAAAGTGGAAAAGAGAAATTGTCACAGGATTCATAATCAGGCTTTGAGGTGGGGTGCAGGTGATGAGGTTCAAAGACCCTTAACTGGTTAGTTTGGAACACAGATGTCTGCCACAGCAATGGCAGGAAATTGTAACATCTGAGGTGTGCTTTAGTGGGAAAATCAGATCCTCTTCCAGTCATATTAGACATCTTAAATACCCATCATGCTAACTAACGAACAAACAAACAAACAAAAAAACAACAACTAACATCTATCTTTTGTTAAGTCCCTTTTCCTAGAGAAAACATTCATCCAGTCTCCCTGGTACTTCATGCAGCATGAAACACCACCAACAGCAATGAGTCATCCTCATCTGAATACCACACAGTTTGAAACAAGCTAGTACACATCCCTTCTTGCAGACTAGAAAATCCAGCTAATGGTTCACTTGATTTTACAGATCACACTTTGTCAGAATGTAAGACAAGGTAGCATTGATTTATTTTCAACTGAACAAAGGGAGAAAAAAAATCCAGAATTCAAAAAGGGAAAAAAAAATCAAAGGGAAAAAAAAAAAATCCAGAAATAAAGTGACACTGTTGTTATTTCAGTGTCACTTTACTGAGTGTAGTCTCATTTAAGAAGTTGCAACAATTCCAGTTATCAATGTATTGCATCCAATTCCTACTTTCTGCTCTATTAGGACATATTTCTGTGTTATGCAGCTGTCTAAAATCTGCTTTTTCTTTAAAAACAGATGCATACAGCTGTTTAATGAATCTGTCATTTCCTTATCTTCTTCATTTCTGCAGTCTGATTATTTCTAAGTGCTGCATTGTCTTTTAGAGACATTTTTATATGAAGAATAAGTCACATTTTCTTCTGTATTTCTAATATTTATGTCAGCTGGGGAAAAAATATCCTCTCAACATTAAATCTTCAGAACTTAAAAAAAAAAAAAAAAAAAAAAAAAGCAAGGGAATAAGTTGATACATTAGACATTAAATCTGATGTGATGTTTTACAAGTTTGATCTCACAAGGAGCATGTTGTCAAAGGAAATTCTTCAGCTTGTTCACATGCTCGTGAACTGAATGCTATTTGGCTGCTTGATGGAAGTAATTTAGAATAATATGTTAAAATTGTTAAAATGCCATATATCATAGGCAAGCAGTTTTCTCTGAGACCTGGTGCATACAGTCTAGACTGATTTTTAAAAATACTGTCAGTTACTGCTATAGTCTAGTACTCCTCAAGTTGAATGGCAGATTGAGGATAAGAGTGAAATACATTTAAATGTGAAGATAAAGGAAAAGTGGAAAAAAGAACAAAATTGCAGTGATTCAGGGAATATCCAAAAAGCATTCAGGTCTGCAAATTGTAATCAGGATGAGAACCGTAAGAAGCATACTAACACAAGGCCTGACAAGTTATATGTAAAAACCCTATGTGAGTGATATGTACACGCCATCTTTTAAATAGTTATAGCCAAATGATTTTAAGAAAGACAGCTATGCTGCAAGAAAGTGATAGGATTTCATTTTAAGTTTAGGATTAGGGTTCTTTTTTTTTTTTTTTTTTGATGACAAATTATGAGCCCAACGTTTGAATTTCTGTTCTTTTGTAGCTTGGACTCATGGAGCAGAAATGAGCCAGAGAAAACTGTTTATCTTCTGACTAAGTAATCATCGATTCTCTGATTTGATGCAGTGATGCCTTCACTTCTGAATGAATGTTCCTGGGGGATGTAGATGCACTGCCCTGCCACTCGCGTGTTCTCGGTCAATCAGGCATTTCAGGATACTCACAAATTAATCCAAATACACTATTTTTCCACCTTTTCTATCTTTCAACTGACTCACACATTGATGCATAGAGAAGTCCTGGTAGTATACACTCATAAGCTAGCCCATTGTGAGTGCAGGGAGTCTGCAGTAGAAAACTCTCTCCCCTTCCAGCTCCTTCCTTGCTGTTGCTAAATCCCTGACCTCCCTTGGCCAATGTTCTCTGTTCTGATTTATCTTGGATTTGCACACTCTTGAATACAGGCTTTATCTGTAATATCAGTAATTCTTATTGTTCTGCAGTTTATCACTCAAATGAATATTCCAATCCAGCAGTATTAGCTAATGTTTGCAATGCCAGGGAAGGTGTTGAGATTACTCACAGGGGAGTGGCTACAAGGGGCTACAATTTTCCTTTTCTTCTTTATATGAAAACTTGAGGCCAATCTAATTTGCAGTTAATCCTTACCTATTACAAAACCAGAATGACAAAATGAACTCCTTAAATGGTACAAAGGTATTGAGAAGTGTTTACATGTATGCATTATTGTATATTGAACACAATATTGAGAAGTATCTAGAGCAACCAGAAAACAAACAAGCAAACAAACAAACAAACAAACAAAACAACAACAACAACAACAACAACAACAACAACAAAAACAGTATTACAGAAAGCCACTGAGGCAGGGCTTTTCCCCCAGATCAGAGTGAAGTGCTTGTATTGACACAATATACCCCTACATACTCCATCATAGCAAACTCCTTCATCTCTTTCCCATTATTAAACATCTACCAAATTTCGCTTAGTAATATGCTGTTGACAGTGATATATAAATCATTCTTTGCTTTATGACTTATCTGTATATAATTTTCCATATGTTTCTTAGTTTTGAGGAACTTTTCAAAATGAAATTATGAAATGAATGAAATAAAATTATCAGTGAGCTAGAAGTAAAAAATAAATAAATAAAAATAATAAAAAATAGAAGACAAACTGAGGCAAAAGAATGTTATGTTTAAGGGAAAGAAAGGATTTGTGGCTAAGCCCTTTATTTAGGGTTTCAAATTTATGTCCATAGTCACTAAACTATAACAGGTCTGTCTTATATACTCAGTAGTTTTCTCCATGATGTTCTTGGAAGATTTTCAACAGGGTTTTTACAAGCTTTGTTTTCCACATTGTGTTTTGATGGTGTTTTTAGGCACAACTTACTGAATTCCTGATTAATTTGGTTGCCAGGTTCACAGAAGTTTTGGATAAACACTGTAAGGAAAATGTTTATCCAAGGTCTGATGCTATTCTATCATTTGTAGCCCCACTTGTCTCCCATTGGACTCTTATTAGTTGAGAGCTTATTTCAAATAATTAAAGACACACACACACACAAAATTTAAATTATTTAAATTATTTAAATTATTTTAGTATTTAAATTATTTTTCATTCTGCTTTCATTGATCAGGAGTCTTTTACTATAAATATTCCTAATGGGAAATGAATGTGGCTATTTTTTATAAATACACTCCTATAAATGTAAGGAAATTATATTTTTATGTCCTTGAAGATTTTGACATACATAAAGAGTGGGAATTTCTCAGCTGTGGAGTTTAGGGAATACATCTACAAGTATCCCCAATAACACATACAACAGCTTTGAATTATGCATTACATTTACAGTGTCATTCTTTTCATATGCCAGTGAGTTTTAACACTTTATTTACCAATTTAGAATTCAAAATTTACATTTATGCAAATTTTTGTAACCTACTTTCAAAGTCATTGGTTTTAGTTTTTATCATTGGAATACAATAAATATTTCAGTACAAAGCCAAAATAAACTATATTTCCAAACTCAGATGTGCACAACAGCATCAATTTAACTGTAACTATTGAGAAAAGTCATAAGATTATGGCCGAAATATTTGTTTTACTTCAGGTGGAACCTATAAAGGAGCAAAATACATGACTTTACCCCTTCTGGATTTATATCAGAATAAATCTTTGACTGCGGTGTCAAGAGTTGGACTTGATGGACTTAAGGGTCCCTTCCAACTCAGGATATTCTATGATTCTAAGATGCCACTTTCCTGATACGAGTGCTAAAATGGAGATTGGTTCTATTTCAGTTTACTAGAATGAAGGAAAAGAAAAGCACACATGGCTGTCAAGTAGCTAAAACTAGGTGTCAAATATTAGGTGAAAGAGTTGTCCTGCATGATCTAAAGCTCCTGTCTGCTAGATCTCAGTTTAGTGCCTCTTAACATTCTTTAGACTAAAAAGTCAATGATTAGGAAAACTCTTAGATACCAACAAGACTGGTGTCAATAATAAGTTAGATATTGCACAAGTCTGAGAAAGTACACATAGTAATTCAGATATCTCAACCACTTACTTAAACATAGAAAGTGTACTCATTATGCCTTCAGTATTTTCCACACACAAATCTTGGTGAGGTCTTGGATGGACAGTGCTGCAAGTCCTACAGTTTTAGAAATGATTTATCTTATTTCTTCTAGGGACTTGAAACTAAGGCTGTACTTTACACAGAATTAAGTTTCACAGAAGACATTTTCTGAATTTCACAGGTGGACATATCTTTCATGGGTAGTTGGTACCATGGGATTAGCAAATAAGCCCTAAGGCTACTTCTGCATTTGTTGCAGGATCAGCTGATCTGTTGCAATGGCTTGTCTCATCATTTCCCATCTGGTATATATTTTCTTGGCTAGTTGAGACAGCATGTGGTTTACTTTTGCACATGTTCCTTGTTCTTTTTATATCAGTAATGACACAGTGTCATAATAATAGGAATAAAAAATAACTTCAATTCTCCCAAAAGTGGGAGCAATGATCTCTTAACTAATAGATAAGCTTTGCTTAATTTATTTAAGACACTCTGTGGTTTGGTCCTTCTGAGAGTGCTGGGGATTTTCCAGATGCAGAGGATTATGAAGTCTTGGACAGTACTGCCATTTCCTGCAGTTTTAACTAAGAAACTTACAGAGCTGACACCACTAACCACACCGGGTCTTAGAGTCATGTGAAAATCTAATCTTCCATTTAAAAAACTACTTTTAGCTGTAGAGTAATACATGCAATACTTTAGGGTTTTCTAAAAAGCTCAAAATGCAAAGGGTACAAAAGTCATTATCACTATGATAATTGCAAAGACTGATACTACTTACATGAAGGTTGCTCTACACCTCTTCTTCTCTGCCCACATGCGCCGCCCCCCCCCCCCCTTTTTTTTTTAAATACAGAAACTGAAAAATCTTCCTTTAAAAATATTGTTATACTTTGATGGTATTCTACCATCACCACTATGAATCATGTTGGCCCAGACTCTTCATCTTAGGTCAGCATCCTAAGTCCAGCCATTGCTACAGTTAACTGGGTTATGATTTAGTTTCCTCTAGCCATAAATAAATAAATAAATAAATAAATAAAAAACTAATTAAACAGAACAACAAAAGATGAAATCAAGAAAACAAAACAAATCTAAGATTAAACAAAACAAAACAACAAACAAACAAACAAAACCCACAAAACTCTGTTTTCTTTAGGGGAAAAAAAAAAAAAAAAGGGGGGCTTTGATCAAAATATTTTGTTGGTTGGTTGGTTGATTGTTTTTTGTTGTTGTTTTTGTTTATTTTTTTTTGTTTTGTTTTGTTTTTTGTTTTTCCCTGGCTTTCTGAAAGACATGTACTTCTATGTTCCCAAGGAAAAATGAATACATAAGTAAATAAAAGAATCAATTTAATAAAAATGATTCATGATATGAGAAAAAAAAAAAATACAATGGGAATGTCTATTTTGCTAAAGAAGTTATGCATGTTTTTATTAGGTAGTATTTCACACTCCAGGGAAAGATGCAAAGGAACCCAGAAGTCATATACAACCCATATATGACAGAAGTCATATACAACCCATTGCTCAAGAAGCAATGTAACAAGTTTTGGCTCTATGATCTCTTAGGTTGTGATGGCTCCTATTTTCAGTAAGTTTTGAAGATGTAATTGCAGCTGGTGAACATTTGTTCTCTGTAGTCTTTGGAAATATAAATAAAAAATAACTAACTACTTGGCTGAAATCTCAAATGCCAAGAGAGGATGGCAGACGCTACAAAGTAGTATTTACAATACTAATGAGGCAGCAATGACTAATAGCTCAAGGAAGCTTATTCAAGAGTCAGTTCACAGCTGGTAATGAAATTTTATAACAAAAACACAATTAAAAAAACTATGAATATAAAAATAAAATTTAGTAGAAAACTCTTTATGTTAATATTTTTACAAACTTCTCAGGAAGTACAGCATACTTTATTTATTTATTTATTTTTCCAGAATGGGTATCAGCATTTTTTTTTTTTTTTTTTTTTTTTTTTTTTTTTTTTTTTTTT
>NC_048893.1:200125933-200135320 GCF_011077185.1 Oxyura jamaicensis
AAAAAAAAAAAAAAATCATCATCATCTGCTCACAGTTAGTTCCTTCACTTTGTATCTGCAATTTATTTTCAGCAAGTCATACTAACATAGCCATGTCCTGCAAATAACATTTAAAAAGAAGCAGGTGCCATGCATAATGAACTTCCCATCTCACCATAGCTGAAGTGGAAATGGTTTTGGTCAAGGATGTTTAAATAAGTTGAAAGGAGGTAAATCAGAGACAAAGTAGCCATTTTCAGCCTTTCCAGATCCACTTTGGAATTTCTCAAACAGCTGATATATTCTCCTCTTTCCCTCTCTGCCAGCTACTTTTTTCATCATTATTTGAGTAAAATAATATTTGATATGTGAGAATGTGGATGAAATAAATTATATTCTTTTGTGTTCAAGACTGATGCCAGATGAACATATGTGGAAATTAATACCTTGTTAATACATACAGCAGATGCAAACAGGCTGAGATAAGAAAATTATTGTAAAGTCTCTTACTGTACTTCGGAAGAGAATAAGATTAAATAATGAAAACGAACAAACAAACCTTACCCAACACTATATGTGTGTGTGTGTATATATATATATATATATATATGTATATTATCAGGTATTTACAGTTTTTATTATTTACAAGTCATTATTAATTTTTTGCTTTTGTTCATTTTTCAAAATTTCTTTGTCTGAGCTGATAATAAACCTAACCAAAATTATTAGGAGCAACCAGACTTCGTTGATATTCTCCTTCAGACACACTAAAAAACATTATAATCCTACCCTCTAAGGAGTCAAGCTGTGAGCAATATAATTTTCAAAATTGAAAAGAAACGTATACATTGGTTATGGTCAATCTGTTCTTGTAAATTCTGTAATCAGACAAGATGATGAGTTATGACCTTCCTCATTATAACGGAAAATCAGATTTACCTCTGCCAAAAGTAATAGTAACACTTAGAATTTCTATAGCTCTTTATCTCTTAAAGCAGTTAAGAATTATTAACCAATTACAGGCAGTTTTGAAGATTCCTAAATAATAATAATAATAATAATAATAATAATAATAATAAAATGCCACAACCTAAAATTCTATGAAAGGAAATAAAAATCTTACAGGTAAAAGGATCCTGGAAATGCATCTCACTTATACTTAACAATTTACTTAACAGAAAAATAAAAAAAAAATCCGATGGCACCATCCATGCTGTTACAACAAAGGATTTAAAGTTTGCAAATGTTCTTTAGATATTTCTAATAATAAAAAATAATAATAATAAAAAAAAAATCATCAAAAACTTATCCAAAGGATGACCTGACATGGTGCCTTCACTATAGGAAATTTGATTTGGTCACTAAGGATGCTTTTGTTTCCCAAGTCTGTGTTGTATTATTTATGTGGGAACTATTCACACTAGTGAAGAACTACAACTTAAATACTACAGCTAACCACTATAACTGTTCTTTTAAATTTCTGGTATGTTTTAATCTTTTGGAAAGCACAGACCTTTCAAATAGGAGAATTAAAGGCAAAAGTGAAATATAAGAACAATAAAATGTGATAAAAATTTGTAAAGTATTTATGTTCCTATAAGTATCCTTCCAAAGTGTTCCAATTGATTATATGAAAGAGCCATTTAGAAAGAAATTCTGGGGTTGGAAGGAAATTTTCTTTTTCATCTACATGTAGATTGATTTTTATTTCTTATTAGTACTTATTAATCAGTAATATGCACTATACAAATACTAAGAGGTTCAGTAATGAAACAGCTATCTTATTTTTGTTTGCTTGTTTATGTAGTGGAGTTTATTTTGGTACTTTTTGATTTTGCTTTTTATTTTGTTTATATCCTGCTTCCTACTCACATCTTTGAAATCAGGCCAAAGAAAAGCTTTTTACACTTTTACATTTTCTCCCACTCTCCCAGAACAGCATTCATGCCTATGATAAAAATTTATCTATCAATCTATCTATCTAAAAAAAAATGTATTGGCCAAATAAACAGAGATGTCAATGTCAATAATCATGGTCTTCATATCAGAGCTTTAGGTGTTTAGGTTTTCTTCAGGTTGTCTATTCTGTACTAGAAGTTCTTTAGTACTTCATGCTTAAATTCAACATTGCTCTAGTTCACATGAATGGGCATAGCAATATTTCAGGCTAGCGTACAGGCAGAAGGAAGTTGTTTTCTAACCTGGCAGATCTTAATTGTATATGTTATTATATGAGACAGTAACATCTGTGTCTGGAGACATTTCTAAGTCATTAATTAATTGTAAGCCTGTGTCTTCAGTCAAAATAAACTATTACTTTGCTGAATTTTCCTTTAAGACCTTCCATTCTTTGTTTATGAATGAATCTTAATTAAGCATTACTTCATGTGGGTTATGATAGATATGGTTTTGTTTGCTAAAAGACTGGGAGGCACTTTATCTTACGTAAAAATATCTTCTGATATTTTTGTCCATGCATCCATGGACAAAAGGATTTACTCCACACATCCAAAGAGGTACTTGGTCTATTTTCATAAAACCGGTGTAGGTCTAGCTAACCTTAGGTACTGCAATAAGAATGGCATTTATTAAACCTTAGCATTAGTTGAAACCACAATGCCAAAGTCAAAAAAAAAAAAAAAAAAAAAAAAAAAAAGGCAACAAACAATCTATTGGCCTCTTTTCCTGGAATCAAAAAGAATCCTCACATTCAAAGCTAATGGGCTAGTGATACAATGCAATAACAATTGTTATTCAGATAACAGAAGAAAAAGATTTTAGGAAAAAAGGAATGAAATATGTATATATTTTTTTATTTCTTCACCCATTTTTTTGAATATAAGTCTGGTCAGGAAGGAAGCTTCAGTCCTTGGATATTAGATGCTGCCAGAGTTTCTGGACATGTTGCAGGTATACTAGTTCATCTGTTCTCAAAGATAGTCAGAAGTGAACTCCCTTCTACCTACGATAATTTCTATTTACATACCTCCAATACGTTACATCTACCTGTAAATTGAGAGTAGAAAGATGTGAACAAAGTATAATACATCCCATTAACCTTACAGTTAGGTTACATTATTGAATTGACATGCATTTTATTATTATTATTATTCATTTTCTATATCTCATAAACCTTCCACATCAAATTATTAGTGTTACCTGTCTACAGAAAATCTAGTACTTTTGTCCCAGAAAAGTTTAATTTAATCTCAAAGCCATTGGCACGTTTGCTCATAGTTTAATCTACACCAAAGAAACACAATTTAAGGAGACAGATCAGCTGCCCCAGGCTTTATTTGTTCTTGATTTAGTAACTGCAGTGGTCAAAAGTGTTTCTGAAAACCAAAAAAAAAAAAAAAAAAAAAAAAAGGGTCCTAAATTGGAATGCGAGCTGCAAGAATTCACCCAGTATGAAGCTTGACAGACGCTTCATCTCTTAGTCAGAAACAGATCTATTATCTTCAGTTTGAGAAATGCTGTTTTGAAACACTGTATTCACAGCAGTAAATTACCCAAAAGAATGGCAGTGAGCTTCTGGCTGGAGTTTCCAGCCAAGGCAGAGAAGAAACCTCTAAAACCTCTTGGAAAAGTGAATAAACTCATGTCTGCAAGCTAGTCTCAAGGTAACACAATGTCTGAAAGCTGGTTCTGTTGATACTTGGAGAGACAGAAGCATTTACAAAGCATGAAAGCAAATGCAGCAGACTGACCTGTGCATAACAGGTAGTTATTATTTTTGTATAAAATTCTTGGGTAACTACTGAAATTCTCTTTAATTTCATAGTTTGTTTAAGGAAAAAACAGCCATCCCAGACTTTTTTTTTTTTTTTTTTAATTGCCCTCTATACTCAATTTTGCTCATCAGTTAAATTTAATTTAAACACTTTAAATTTGTGTTTAATATTTAATCTTTGTCAATGTTCATTACATTATTTCATATATCCCATGAAATATTTATCTGCTACCTAAATTTGATAAAATAATGTTTATTAACTAAAGGATTTAATAGAAAATACATTTCTCTCACATTTTTCCAATATGAATACAAAATGCCAAAATCTATTTCTTAGTGTAAGATATTTTATTTTTTAGATTAAAAAAAAAAAAAAAGACAAAAAAAAAAGGAAAACAAATGCATTCTGTAAAAGAAAAATATATATATATATATTATATACATTAATTCTGCATGGTACAACTTTTTGGACATAAGTAGTTAACAAGTGTTTTCCAGCTTCCAGTTAAGCTCAAAGCATTTATCTTTATTTGATTTTCGCCTATGATATACAGAAAAAAAATAAAGATTCAATTGAAACTACAAAAAAGAGTAAGACATGCTGTGCAGATGGTTTCCTCAACACAGTTTAAAAACTTAAGTCAAACTATTTTGCTGTCCTAATTGCAGATAGTATTCTTCATAGTATTATGTGTAGAATGCCTAAGCACTGATCAGTGCTGACTGGCGTTCCTCAAGGGTCTCACCACCCCTGAAGTTTTATTGGGACTGGAGTTGTTTAACATCCACATGGACAGCAGGATCGAGTGCACCCTCAGCAAGTTTGTTGATGACATCAAGCTGTGTGGTGTGGCTGTGTGGTGTGGCTGACACACTGGAGGGAAGGGATGGCATCCAGAGGGACCTGGTCAGGCCTGAGAAGTGGGGCTGTGCAAACCTCATAAGGTTCAACAAGGCCAGGTGAGAGGTCCTGCACCTGGTCCGGGGAAATCCCAAGCACAAATCCAGGCTAGGTAGTGAATGGACTGAGAGCAGCACTTACGAGAGGGACCTGGGGAAGTTGATGGACAAGAAGCTCAACAACATGCTTTTGCAGCCCAGAAAGCCAGCCATATCCTGGGCTGCACCAAAAGCAGCCTGGCCAGAAGATTGAGGGAGAGGATTGTCCCCTTCTACTCTGCTCTTGTGAGACCCCACCTGCCTCACTGCATTCAGCTCTGGGGCCCCCAGCACAAGATCTTTGGGTAAGTCCAGAGGAGTTGCTACAGTATGTCCTGGTCCAGTCAAAGGTGTTGGAATTAGATGTTGGAATTTTGCTGGGCCCCCCCCCCCCCCCCCCCAATTAGATGATCTTTAAGGTCCTTTCCAGCCCAAACCATTCTACGGTTCTATGACAGAGGACTTTTTGCATGACCCCATGACTTCCGATATGGTGGAAGTTTCAACACTGATTTAAATGGAATGGGATATGTGAAACCAAGTTGTACAATCACCTTAGTACAGATTTAGCCTATCTCTGGTTAGGAAAAGACACAAATCAACTTTTTATTTTCTATTATTCTTTTTTTTATCTGTTTACACCATTAATACCATAACTGTCAGAAAATTAGTTCAAGTTACATTGTATTGAGTGCTGAATAAACATGAAAACAAACAAACAAACAAAACAAAACAAAACAAAAAATCTACCTGATTGCCTTTTCTGAGATTTTTACAGGATTTCCCCTTTTTTATATATACCATTATACAAAGTCTCTAGCATATTACTGATGTTGGAGATTGACTGTATATACCCCTATGAGAGTTCTCAACCTACAAATGCCTGCATTTCATTTTCTTTTTCCACTGGTGCCAAGAGCAAAGCTTATCATGATTTGAACAATGAAAACCTACAGAGAAAGCTGCAAGAAAAATCAATTTAAATCCCATAAGTCAGAAACTACAACACATCGAAAAAGAAAGGAAAAGGAGGAGAGTAAAGAGGTCCTAGTTTTGTTTACACCATCTGTTTGATATTCCTGCTTTCCAGGTATCATACCCTCATGCAGTATCAAAAAACCACTGATTATTTGAGAGATTGGCACTCTATAGAAATAACACAGACCAAACCTGCCACATCTGCTGTGCCACTGCAATTAGCCGCTTCCAAAAAATAAACTTCAGCGAGCAACTTCTACAAAAATGGAATGACCCACCCATCTTTTTTCATCTTCCTTCTGTTCTGTTTTGTTCTGTTATGTTGTTACATTTTTTTTTTTTTTTTTTTTTCTATGCTTGTAGCCCTTTGGGGATGTGTTATAAGAACAGAACCACAAATGAAAAAGCAGAAAATACAAAGCAGAGAGTGTAGGTTTAGGTAAAGTGACAGCTGCCATTAGAGATAAGGTAATTCTACTAAAAGGCTCCAGCAGAGATTAAAAACTATCCCACACTGCCAAGCTATGAAAGAAAGAAAAAAGCTTGTTTCTAGGTATTTTCTCTGCTGTTGCTGTTGGTGCAACTTATTTTTATTATTATTATTATTATTATTATTATTGGTAGGAGGTGGGAAGGCTGGTAAAATTGTTAAATAATTTATCCTCATTTTTCACTTATATCCTCCTATAAGTAGCTAGAGAAAATATATATATATATATATATTTTTTTCCTTTAAAGAATCTTTTTTTCCTTTTTCTGCATATGTTGTTCTCCAAGCCCAGCTAGCTCCTATCTTTTTCTGTCATGCCCTATAGAAAAAGAAAGGCAGCACAAGAAAGGAAGAAATATGGTATGCAAACATGATGCAATTTAAAATGCACATTCAGCTTTTTCTGTTTGTTTGAAAATAAATCCATGAAAACATTTTCTGTTCATTTTTCCATCTTTGACCAAATGATTGACTCTCCCTCCATAGTCCCTTATCTGTCTAATAAAATACTAATATTTTAATCAAAGCCAAATCACACATTTAAGACAGTATAGTTTCATATTTCCTAACCAGCAGACTCCTCGGACAGAACAGCTTGAATCAATCCACCTGATTTGATGCTGGCTAGTTAAAGATGTAATATTGGTCAAGAAAAGAGAGTCAAAGGATAAGATTTGAGTACATAGCATTTCTTGTGAGAACCTGAGTAAATCCACATCTACTTCCATTTTTCCATTTGTAAAATAAAGACAAAGTACCACTGGCTGGACAATTATTTTCTGTGTAGATTTATTTTTAGGAAAAAAATAAAAAATAAATAATGACAAAGTCCCTGCTTACTATTTATATATGCTATATATTTACAGGAGCTATATATTTATAGCTCCTGTACATACGTTCAGTGTTAACCACCTCCAGGCTTTGTGCAGTGCTCCCACTGTAGGAGATAATGTAGCCTTTGAACCTCTGCATCCCTGATAGCCAGAAACTAATGCATCCTTTCCTTCACAGGAATTAATAACCTGGAAATATGAGTGGCAGCAGATAAATACTAGGAAAATATCAAAATGATTATGTTTATTGGATCTGATCTACCCATCAGTGTAATTGGCCAGGATTTTCACTTTAAAGATGGAAACTTTAAGCAGCAACCTTAAAAGACCAAATTACCTTGGAATAATAATTACTAAAGATGCGTAAAACACAATAAAATCCAGCTTTGATCCAATTTGACTTCTGTGAAGTTTGACTCTGAGAGGAAGGAGCAATTAATACACACTCTAAGGGGCAAACTTGAGGCAAAGAGGATGACTGTGTTGTCTGGAATGCTCTTAATTTAAATTCCCTGCATATTATTACCTCATAAAGACACTTTTTTTTTTTTTTTTTTTTTTTTTCTCCACTTTTCTATCATCTATCATTCCATTTAATCATTTTATTATTGTCTTATCTTCCATGTGTGCTCTAACAGAGTTTGTGGATTTCATCTATCTATCAGAGATGAATGCCACAACTGTCAAACTAATGCTTTTCTGCAGTTTGGCTTTTCTAAGAAAAGCCCAGGTATTGTTAAAGTAATATTTTCTTATAAATACCTATTGAATATTTCTTAATTTATTCCATTTGGGAGGTCAGTAAAAAGGTTTACTAGAGGACATATAGATGGTAAAATTTTATTCCAGGAACTGTGTGTTTCTATGACTAGGATGTACCTCATCCTAGGAGGTACCTACTTCATGAAAACGTCAACATAGAGTCTTCTTCAGGTGGGCAGTGACTGAGCTAAATGAACGCATCTCTAGCATTAGTGTGGACATCACGTGTCCATATACACTCAGAAGGATAATTTCCTGAAAAAGAATTTGTAAAAACTCATTTTTGGTAACGTAAACAGAAAAACAAAATTCAAGGAAATGGAGCTCTTAACTGAAGAGACCGATTTAGTGCTCTTGTACTTCAGCAAATTAGCCACTCTGTTGCAGTCATTGGAGTAGTTTTCAAGTGGGCAAACACCTGGCTGGTGCATTTAGAAGGCAAATTTAACCGTATTTAGCTGTTACATCTCTAAAAAACAAGTATTTTCCCTTTTTTAAAATTATTTTTTATTTTAGATAATCGAGTATATTACTAAAATCACCTATATGCTTACTTTATTTACCTTAATTCATCTAATGACAGTCACCACATTGTGGAACTAACTTGGGCTTAAAATGTATATATATCTATATATATGAGCTAATCTGATTCTTAAAATCACAGGTCTAAATCATTTATCTGGTAATGGGACAATCCCTTTTCAAACTTCAGGAAAATGTACAAGACAGACAAAAGCTGCTATGGGCAATATCTTCTGCTGAGACACATGATTAGACATCTGACAGACTTGAACTGGAATAGTATCCCAAGGCAACCAAACCTATTAACCTTTTTCCAGCAGCTGGCTAAATCTAAAAAGCTCAGCAGTATCAATTTATACATTTGTTCAGTCCTCAATGAAATGGAAGTGGAGTGATTCAAAAGGAAAATCATGTGCTGATCTGCAATGTAATATTAATAGCCAAGCTTGGGAAAAAAATGTATAGAAACATCAACATCACTACTCTGAATTAAACATTTGAAGATAATTAAACCAAAAATAGTATGTACAGATTACTGGACATCCTGTCTGATGATGTGAAAGTGTATAGATGTTGGAACTATGATAAAGAAAACCAGATGTTTTAGAAATGGAAACACATAAGAAATAGGTAAGAAACTAAGCCAATGAAACTATATATAGATAATATGTAATTGAGAAGTTTTAGACCATTAAATTTAATGACATACAAATAAGCTTTTAGAAAGGATTGTATGAACTTTTGTCTTTTTTTTTTTTTTTTTTTTTTTTTTTTTTTTTTTACTAAAAATAGTAATCTAAATAAATCTGAAAGCCCCAGAGATTAGCATTATCTTCTTTACTGGGAAATTTGGATCATTTTGCATTCAGAGTAGGAGTAAGGAATAACATAACACAAAATAAATAAATAAATAAATAAATAGAAATAAAATGCAACAACAACAACCAAAAAAAGAAACAAAAAACAAAAAACAAAAAACACTACAATTCACACTACAATTGAGAAAATGGATGACTCATGCCAAAAGACAAACCTGGCCCCAATTTTTTCTATTATCATCAGGTCATACATGCAGACAAAAGGAAATGTCAGTGAAATGAAAGGAAGATCATAAGTGTTTTTTTTTTTTTTTTTTTTTTTTTTTGTTACAC
>NC_048893.1:200135420-200141860 GCF_011077185.1 Oxyura jamaicensis
TTTTTTTTTTTTTTTTTTTTTTTTTTTTTTGTTACACGTTATTATATATTATAATTGGTGTTGCTTTTCTTCCTTTTCCCAACCTTTGCCTTTTCCCTCTTGTCTTCATTCCTTGCATACTCTTCTGAAAATAAATCTTGAAACTGAATGAATCCAGCAAAGAGCAAACAATACTGTCATCTACTCTGTCAGTTAAACTACTTGTGCTCCTAACATTTTTGAGCAAAATGGTTTTGAATTCTTTTTCAGGTTTGTTCTCTCTCTCTTTCTCTCTCTCCCCATCCTTTTTTTTTTTTTTTTTTTTTTTTTTTTTTAATATGACAGTTGATTATCAGCTCTGATAATCATTTATATTCTTTACTGCTAACAGCTGTCAGGCTTCTTATTCTCAATATGGATGATCTCAAATATCTAGAAAAGGCCTATCAAATCAGTTTTTGAAGTCTGAAGAACAAGAGACCTGCAGGTGGCACTCACATTTGCAGACATCTGAATATAAAAATGATTATTTTTATATTGCTGGTAGGCAAAGCTGAGCAGCCCCCATGCTTACCACTCAGTGAGCCCTTTCTATCTTCCCACCCCAGTGCCAGGACACTGACCCATCTGATTTGGACTCTCATGTCGCCATGAACACTGCAGCAATCGTGTTACCGCTTAACTAGTTATCCACAGGATATATAAGTTAATAAATTGCAAATATATTATCTGGGCCATATTTCCTTAAAAAGGAGGACCTGGGAAAAAAATGTCTGAAAGTTTGGGGAAAATAAATTCCTTTCCTGCCATCTTATTGCTCATTGGGGGAAACAGTCCTCTGATGATTTATACAGAGGAAAATCAGGAGAGTTACAACTTCTATTATAACAAGTCTGTTGTGTATTAACAGATGTGGTGTCACTAAGTAGTGTAGAGACCACAGAGTTGCTATATGTTGTAGGGCTGGTGAAATCTATGCTGTGTACTGCTATAAGTGTCCCACAGTAGCAATAAGCATACCTAAGCACGTTGCATATTCCTGTTCACTAGGCACAGAGACATATTTACACTGCCTGGTGAAAAGTGGTGTAGGCAGGCTACAGCCAGCTCTGGCCATGCTAGTTCTGCATGCAGCAAAAATGTGTCAAAGCAGCATTAACTTAATAGCGTGGCTGAGTACTGAAGCTATTCCAGATTATAAAATTTTTTTCATTATACATTCAAGATGAAGACCATTTTTTTTTAAACAGTGACTATAAGTGCTACATTATAAATATCATATCATATATGAGCTTTAGTTATGCTAGTAATAACCTGGCAACTGTATTGCTATTTATTACATTGAGTAGACATGTTCAACTTTGTTTTTCCTTCTCTATATAGTTTCAGAACTGAGTATATAAAATAAAGTAAGCAGTTCAGACATATATGCTCACATATATTAATATATTGCTCTAATGGACCCCATAAGTGATTCATGTGAACTCCTACAGCAACCCAAAATCAGTATCAGATTTCAGGTGTTAATTGTCACTGTACCCTAATCTAGCCCAGTTCATCACTGTGACCTTAGACAAGTCATTTAATCTCTCTGTTTCTATTTCATGTTCACACGTTAATAGACCTGAATGAAACTGCAGTGAAACAGAAAATAGTTTGCTATTATGCTGAAATATTCCTACATTAAAAACATTTAACATAATGATGCCATAAAAAAACTGATGTAGGGCTGCTGGGAAGCTGAAACAGACTTTTGTGATCACACTGCCTGTATTACTTAGATGATACCTTGAGGGTGCTTCCTGTTTATGAGGTGATAACCATTTCCTAAGCTATATAACTCCCGGGTTTATTATGCAAGGGCACAAATATTCCAACTTAACAGCAAGAGCTCTTAAGGCATTATACAAAAAAAAAAAAAAAAAAAAAAAAGGTCTTTCTTTTCATAATCAATCATGTCCTGCTTGATTCCCACATCACTGCAACAGATATTGTGTCCCTATTGTTCAGAAAATTTAAGCAAAACAGAAGGAATTAGCCAAATTTTGGTTTGCATTTGATCTAAGAGTGCCATGGAACAAGCTGTGTAATACTGCAGCACATACAAGGTTTTCTGGCAGAATAAAACCTGTGAATATAGCCATATATTCCTTAACACAGACATCTACAAAAATCTAGAATAAAAGGACTCAACTCTTTAACAACATGAGGAATATTTTCAAAATGTCTTTCACACAGCCTAAGAAGGTAGGACTGATTATAACAGTCCACTTCACATTTGAGTTTAAGTGTCTCCGTGATGAGTCAAAGTTCAATTTAATATTTATAAAATAATTATATCAGATGAAGACAATGTTAATTTGGACTGGAGAAAAAGGTGACTTCAAGAGAGCAACTATGACTTATCTTTGTAACTTGAGAATCTATGCTGAAACATTCATGTATTTTTTTTTTTTTTCTGTTAATCCTTTCTTCTATCGAATTAAAGGAAGAAAATAAAATCTTTAATATTATAAAAGTAGGCAAGGAATCCCAAACTAAAGTTATGACAGGGAAATTTTCACCTATGTGTGTTTTTTAAAAGACAGTTTATACACCTTTTATCTGTTTTACACAGATAAAGTTTATACACCAGTTTATCTGTCTCCTCTCCCCCATACCCCCCCCCCAAAAAAAAAGGACAAAATTTCAGCATTTATATGAAAACAGAAAGTTTTAATCATTCTTCATAGTTCTTTACCTTTATGCTCTCAAAGAAATGTTCATATTTCAGACCTAAAAACATATCAGGATTTTTTCTACTGGCCCCAAATCCTTCAGGTTGAAGCTACAGTATCTTGTGTTCTCTGCTGCCTGCTTTCTGCCTATGGAAAGATCTGGACAGGGGTCTTTTTATGCCTCATTTGTAAAGTAATCAGACTCCAAATGCCATTCTTGTTTTGAAGGCTCTACCATACATAGATAAGCACAATGCAGGATGCAGGGCTCAGCTGCAGCCTGTCACTTCACCTTACTACTTAACGTTGAGAACTTGGCATTTTACATGTTTTATAATTTTTCAGCTTTTCACTGCATCTACATTACAGAAGGAAAAACAAAACAAAACAAAAACAATAACAACATCACAAACACCTATCTCCTCTATAGTCTTACAGTCTTTCAAGTTATGCCAGCCCAGGAAGACTTTTTTTTTTTTTTTTTTTTTTTTTTTTTTTCCTTTCTTTGGGAATGAAGAACTGAAAGTTTGCTACTCCCACCTTTTTATGTTGAAGGACAAGAAAATTTAGTGCAGATATTTGTTCCCATGGTAGACTTCCTTTTCAGCATGAAATAATGTGAAATTGAACACTCATTTGATTATAAATTCACTCGAAGGAATCACAAAAAGAATTCCCCACAGCAAATATCTGTAAAGCTCAAGTTGGCTTAAACTGAAAGCTAAATCATTTTCTGTTAACATTAGCTTTCCCTTGAGAAATACACCTGTCAGGTTAACTTGCACGTGTGGGATGAGACCTCAAGACCAGCAGCAATAAAGTGACTCTCAGCTGCATTGGTTGCTTTGCTCCTTCACTTCCCAAGTGGACTGCCAAGACACTTCAGCACAGCATCAGACACAGGATCTGGATCTAAAGTAAGCAGGTAAAATTTCAATTCCAGCTGTCAATGATGATAGAAAACAAAACAAAACAAAACAAACAAACAAAAACACATAGAAGATCTTTTATTGAAAAAGGAACCTGTCTTGCTTAAATATGAATGTAGTTCAGTGACCATCTATTCTATGTTAGAGCTTTTTTGGCAAGCCCAAAAGAAACAGTAATTCCCAAATCTCCAGCATAAATTCTGTGTCATTATCTCTGAGAACCATTAATTTTAAATGAATAAGGGTAAAACTACATTTAGATCTAGCACCCAGTCTTGGAATAAGGATGCAGAGAAATGGGATGATGTTCAGACCCTGTCTGACATACTAGTGTTTGGCTATGTAGGAGAGGTGCTCCAGACCCTTGATCATCCTTGTGGCCCTTCTCTGGACTCGTTCTAATACTTCCCTGTCCTTCTTGTGTTGGTGGTTCCAGAGCTGAACACAGTGCTCTAGGTGGGGTCTCTGAAAGGCAGAGGAGAGGGGGAGAATCACCTCCATATGTGTACCTCTCATATGAAGACAGACTGAGGGAGTTGTCTCCAGAGCCTGGAGAAGAGAAGGCTCTGGGGAGCAGCCTTCCAGTACCTAAAGGGGGCCTACAGGAAAACTGGGGAAGGACTCTTTCTCAGGGATTGTAGTTATAGGACAAGGGGGAATGGATTTAAACTAAAAGAGGGTGGGTTTAAATTAGACGTAAGGAGGAAATTCTTCACACAGATGCCTGTGAGGCACTGGAACAGGTTGCCCAGAGAAGCTATGGATGCCCCATCCCTGGAGGTGTTCAAGGCCAAGATGCATGGGGCTTTGGGCAACCTGGTCTAGTGGGTGGCATCCCTGCTTATGGCAGGGGATTAGAACTGGATAATCTTTAAGTTCTCTTCCAACACAAATCATTCTATGATTCTATGATTTCATACCCCTTATAAAAGAGAAATAAAAATAATTTTGGCCAAAATAATTATCCAGAGTTGTAAAAACAAGTGAAAAATAAAAAAAAAAAATAAACATTTTAATAGCACATTAACCTTTGGTATTCAGGATTTATGTCAACTGTGTTGGTGTGATTAATTGCTAACAATTAAGAGCAAGGAGTCATGATAAGGGACAGCTAATAATCTTATTTTGAGGGTTGATGTAATTTGGCTGAAACTCTCTGGTTCAGCCTGTGAGCAAAGCATACAGTCACCAGTCAGGATTTTGTGTATATGCAAGCAGAAAAGTCTGGAGCAAAGAAGACTTATCGTTGGGTTAGGGATCATTGAAGACAAGTGGACATGCACGAGTTTATGGGACCTGATGGTATGTTGAGGGACCTGGCCTATGTCATTGCAAGGCCACTCTCAACTATTCTTGTAAGGCTGTGGTGAATGGAAGAGGTTCCTGAAGGTAGGAGGGAAACAAATGTCTCTGAGGAACAGTTTCAAGAGACCAATAATTTCTGATGTTGAATCTGAATCTGTTCCATAGCATCAGTTGCATATATGTGTACAAAAGCCTGAGTAGGCTTTTAGAAAAATTTTTGAGCATCCCTTTTGATGTGACTCAATATATCTTATTGAGACCTTCTTAATCCCTTCTGAAACTTTGTTTAGAAAGAGAAACAAATGACCAAAGGATGTTCCCATTGAATTATAATCAAGTTGCTTTCCCATTGTGATTCAAAGTCAGTCATAAGGGAGAACCTATGACGTGATATGGACAAACTAAATTTTTCTTGTCTTTTTATTTATTTGTAGTTTTTGATCCCTTAATTTCATTTTTTTAACCCCCCAAATTACCAATTATGAAAAAAAACTATATAGCCAGAAAAAGTGTTAAAGGGTGGTTCCTTCCCTTTTTGTGTTCAATCTTGTTGAAAAAAAATTATTGCCATTCTTATGTGGATTTTGTCCTGGTTAGTGCCATTAATAGATTAATAGCACTAAAACAGCATGCTTTATTTAAATTCAAATTACAAAACAGAAAATATTTTGAAACATAACACAATATCTTTGAAAAGTGGACTAAAAATGCTGTTTGTGTTTCCATCCCATCAAAGACAAACCAAACAGCAGTGCAGAAGTGAACAATTAACAATCTAACCTGGCCATTGTAATTTAATGGAACAAATTAATTTCAAACATCTGGTTCCCTTCTAATATAAGTAGTCATTTTAAATCAAATGATGAAAATTCACTACGTACAAATACTCTTTATTGTATAAGTGATATTAACATATCTGTTTCCCCTCTTCACTTCTGCCTTTGATTTAAAATGAAACAGAGATGAATGAATAAGGCAAATAAAATGCAGTTTGTATCAACCCAGATTCTGATCTTTCTACTCAGAGCTAATTACTCAGAGAGTAGCCCTGCTTATTTATAAGAAAATGCTTAAAGTGTATATTGCAGCCATGACCAAGGATGAAAAATATTATCTCCTAAAGGCCAATCAACAAATAATACCAGTTTATTTTTTTTTTCTGCATAAAGTCATCTGCTCTTAAGCTTCACTTATGAAGCACCTGTCATAGCCCATTTTCTGGCTTGTAGCTCACTCAACATTATTTTTTGGCTTCAAGGTCATTCTATTATCACTAACTATATCATCTTCCGTACTGAAAATATGTTCTCTCACACAATTTAACCCCACTGTTTCCAAGGCTTACTGGCACCTCAGATCCTCAAAGATGATTTCAGTTAATGGTAGTTGAAAATTTACTTTTTTTTTTTTTCTTCTTCTTTCTTTCCTTCTTTCCTTCTTTCCTTCTTTCTTTCTTTCTTTCTTTTCTTTCTTTCTTTCTTTCTTTCTTTCTTTCTTTCTTTCTTTCTTT
>NC_048893.1:200141870-200193303 GCF_011077185.1 Oxyura jamaicensis
TTTCTTTCTTTCTTTCTTTCTTTCTTTCTTTCTTTCTTTCTTTCTTTTCTCTGAATGGGGAGCCTTTAATGTTTACTTAGAGATTTGGAAACTGATATTTTCTGCCAGGCATCTGGAAACACAAACCATCCTAAACTCAATGATCAGGTTTGGAATATAAAATAGGGTTTTGAATGTGCATCCGAAGAACAACCCAATTCTCTGTTCTACTGAATAAGTTGCATATGGTAGTTCACTCAAAGAAAGGAAGTTACAGGGTAAAAAGATGTTACAACACTGAAAAAAATCTATCTTCCACCAAGGTGGTAATTTTAGCTTATGTCATCTGTTTTCAAGAGTGGCAAAGATTTCTGACGTTGAGACTTCATATCTGCCATTATTTTATAATCCTTAATAATTCAAATTTTTAGCTCCCCTGAGACTTTTCTGGACTCTTTCATTTTCAAGATCATGTATTTTTCTTGAGGCTATTTAACTCAGAGTTCTGGTTATAATATTTGGAAAGCATTTTATCTTCCAATTGCTTTAAGATGACTTTTTTTTTTTTTTTTTTTTTTTTTTTACAGAATATGTTGTCTTAGTAGAAACATTCTTTTTTTTGATTATTATTTTATTATTATTATTATTTTGATAGACTGCTCTGCCATGTCACTAATAAGAGCAATGGGGATATGTAACTGCTGACAGCTTATGTGTCAAAAGGAAATGTCACTGAGTATAATACCTACTACTGGACAAAACAAAGGAGTTTAGAACTTAATTAATTAGTAGCAATACAGAACTCTTGAATGGACTAGTAGATAGAACCCAGACAACTTTTTTTTATTTATTTATTTATTTATTTTTTTTTTCCCCACAGCAGATCTCACCATTCACACTCTGATAGGAACAGAGACATTTAAGTCTCCACTAAAATTTCTTGCAATTTAAATTTCACCTGACATTTATATTCCAAACATTCCTTCTTGTTTTAGCACAGTTTCCTGATAACTTCTAACAGTCTTGTCTGTTATTAATAGCACTTGGAGATTAAAGTTTTGGGGAAAAATAAGATTAAAGAAATATGGAAGCTATTATGAAATATTTTAAAGAAAACTGTGAATGAAAATAGCAGCTTTAATTTCATCTCAGATATTGAAAGATGATCAGATAAAAAATCCAGCTTATTTTTTAACTTGGCAGCTGCATACAGCTCATTCTGTGAAAAAGGTTGGATCACATTTTCAGTTTGTAACTATAGGCTTGTATGGCTAAGATTAAAAAGATTAAAAATTACAGTTTCTTCTCTGATGTCAATAGAAGCCTGGAAAAAAAAAAAAAAAAAAAAAAAAAAAAAAAAAAAAAAGCTGTTATTCAACTGTTGCTGAAGGACATGGAGCATATCAGAGAAGAGGAGAGTCTGCAGGATCTGGGGCTACTGAGCCTGGAGAAAAGGAAGCTCTGGGGGATCCCAAACATGTTCACAAATACCTGACGGGAGGTGCCAAGACTCTTTTCTTTCTCTTTTCTTTCTCCTCTTGGTTTCTTGGCCATCATCTATCCCCTTGAGTCCAAGGCTATCTTACTAATAACAAGGGAATGGTGATCTCATTCTCTGGTCATCCAGAGGATCAGAACTGTAATTGTTTATATGACTCTTACAAGAGAAGTAGTATAATATTCTGCTGAGACAGGCAGATAGGTAGGTAACAGATAAAAAGCTCATTTAGAAAATAAATAAATAAATAAATCATACAACAGACAAATATATTACCTCATCTTCATCTTTCCAGACTACCCACAATAACACCTCTTTACCAGTTCCCTCTTTGTTTTCTAAGACATTGTGCTAAAGTGAGATATGGATGATCAGATACTTAAAAGACTGAACAACTCAAATGAAATCTTAGATGTTTTGTTTGGTATAACATTCAGGATGTCTTCTCTTGAAAACTGTTTTAGAAACAAATAGAGTAAATGGCAACACACAAACACACAAATCTTGTGTAGACTGCAAGTGCAGTGAGAAATCTGCTATCTTCTGATAACAAAGGGGAAAAAAAAATAATAATGATAATAATAAAACATTATTGCAAGAAATGACTGTAATGAGAGAAACTGTGAACATAGAACATTGTGTACAAAAGATACAGGCACAAATGGCTAAATAACAGCATTGGTGCAAACACGCTGGAAATGGCTCCCTATATACTTAGAGATGATCCCATGAGAGGAGAATACAAGACACTCAGAAAGGAGAGAAATAGCAAAGAGAAATAAGAACCATATGAGAAAGAATGATTATGATGATTTTTAATTAGATAAGTCTCTCAGGAAATATAAATGTGTTCTCCAGAAGAAAATAAATAAACAAATAAATAAAAATAAAAGTAAAAGAAAACACTGTAGTGGCAGAAATACAATGTTTAAAAAATCTTTATAATCTTTCAAACAGCCATCACCACCTTAAATATTTGCCTGCCCCCAGCACCGGAATACTATTTCAATTTAAGTAGTTTTATTTGCTTGCAGAACAGTGAAAATAATACTTTCAATTATATATACATCTGTCCAGAGACCAGAAATATTGTCACAGGGGAAAAGAAACAGACATGATTTTTCTGTAAGAGACAAGTCTCCTTCCTGTTGGTATCTTCATCATCATTCTATTCAAATCTGCCTTAAGCTTTCAGATACTAATGAATCTTCTCTTTTTTTTTTTTTTTTTCTTCTTCTTCTTATTATTTTTAATCAGTGATCATAGCTAACTAACTTATTTTCAAAGGCAATTCCTCTACATATCATCACCTATACCATATGCTAAGGGATACTATTTTATTATTATAATTATTTATTGATTTATTTTATTTTATTTTCAAGGACTTCTTGAAATCATTCTGAACAGGTAAGCAATCAGAAATGGAAGTTATAGAAAACTGTGATGAAAACTTTTATGTTTGATGAAAAAGATACTTAAAATCTGCAAAATCACTTGAAAAGCAATGGACCAAACTACTTTGTAAAATGGACTTTGGCAGAAAGCCTGTAAGGTTTTTGGGTATGTAACAGACACAGGATGTACTGAGTCTGTTTAAGGCAACACAGATGTAAAAGTGGTAATAATTTGCTGGAGAACCTAGGGTGCAGCAAGGCCCTGAAAAATTAACTCAAGCCTGAACACCAGATAGCTGCCAGAAGATGTTCTTCTGTATCCATGACATTAATTTTAATCAAATGTTGCCAGAGGTTTACTGGTTTCAGTCAGTATCAGTTCAGTGTACAATGTAGGTATGGCCATAAACTCCAAAGCTTTTTAAAATGAACACTGTTTATACTTCTGAAACACTTCAGGTGCTTTTGAAAAGAACACTGGAAACTCAAGCAGTTTAACTGCTTGATTGTTAGACTGTTCCCTACATGATTTTGGACTGTGCCAATTCTTTCCCTCACGGGCAGCTCAAGAGTTAGAATACGCCAGGGATTATTCCAAAAGAAGCAGGATGAATACAGTTTTGGAAGATAAAGCACACTTCATGCTTAAGTGTAGATGCATTTTATCTGATCTTGGTCAAATCCCTTGCTTTCTGCAATGTGGAATTATAGGATTCCTCCAAAATATGTAGATACTGAAGTAGTCCAATACATAGCTGTGAGGGTGGAAATGGGAAAGTAGGAGTGATTTGTGCTAGTTAAAGACATGGGTTTTCAACTTAACTGCTTGAAACCCCACACTTCAATGAAGGGAAGATGTTAACATTCTGAATTACAGATTACATCCTATTGCATGTTTTTTTGTCTTCTAACATCAGCAGGGACACAGTGGCGCCAACATCACTCTCTCTATCAGCTACTTCCACTAACAGAACTGCTGAATCAATAGCTGGGAGAGTCTGTGGATGTTTTGGAAGGCACTGAGGATTTCCAAACTTCGCTATGAATAATAGAGAAATATTTACATTTTGCCTACTTCTGGCTTCTTCTGAGGTCTGGGTATCACATTTCCTTAAAGAGAATGAGAAGGATGTCTTGTTTATAAAATAAGCTTGTTCCACATGGTGGGTTCTGAACCAGCAGGGCTAAAGATAAACAGTCTGGGCTGAATCTAGAGAAGACAAGCACAAAGAAGTGTGCTTTCAGCATTTTTGTCCCGCAGATGCCTGCCTCTTTCTCCTTGAGTATGATACTGTTGAACCAAGAAACAAAAGCAAACTCACATGTACTTTTGATTATGTCTGGACTGGCTTATATTGTGAGACTTCTTATAACATATATATTTTATGCAAATTGCCTTTTATGTACACTCCAGATCACCCATTGTCCATATGCACTGAAGCTAGTGGAAGAAGGGCTGCTGCTGACTTTGAACAGATCCAGGACTCTTCTCATCCTTTCTGATACCACCTTAACACTAGTGGTTAATGAAAGCAAGCTACCACCTTTCAACCCACTGAGCAAGAAACAGTGTCCACTGGTGCTAGCAGCCTTTTTCAAATTTTTATCGTACATGTTATACACGCTTCTTGGTTATTACTAGCTCCCTGCTCCCATCAACAACAGTAATTGCAACCTATTTCTGTAAAGGCCATTGCATTGGTACATTTCAACAATGCCCAAGAAAGAAGGCTACTCCAGCTACTGTATGTATTCCTCTGGTTTATGAATCAACTTTATGATTTTAATTTTGAAACTGTTATTAAAGAGACAGATTGCATTTAATAACAATTTTAGTGTTGCCTGCTGCTCTAACCAGCAAGCAATAAAGCAAACTAAAATTAAAACAGGAATCTGCTGCTAGGAGGCACGCACATACAGAAGGTGGCAGTTTGTTTTTCTAACCTCCATAAAATATCAGCAGGCATAGTATTTCTGTCATTGTGGTGCTAATTCTCATGGCTGCAAAACAAGCTGCATGTCCTGGGAGTCATTTTTCCAATTAAAAATAATCCCCCTTTCTCTGGCTGTGTCCAACACTTAGGCTGATCATGTAGACTGTCTGTAAAAATTTTCTACCCTGAAGTCCCTGAATGTCCAAAATGTCCTTGGTATTTTTTCTGTATGCTTTTTTTTTACTTGGTATTCATCAGAAATGCAGAATTTACTACAATGGAATGAATTTCTGAGTGGTTACTGCTATACATAGTGACTCCCTGTCAGTCACAGAGCTTCTGAATTAGCACTTCTGAATTGACCATAAATCTGCACTAAATGATATAGTGGAAAAGATTATTCCAAGAACATTCTATTGTCAAAAATAGTTTCACTACTCAAGCCTTATGCGATCAGTATTCTCCTGGTAGTTTAGAATGAACACAATGATAATGTTTTTCTTTATGTGGCAAAATATTTATTAATTCTCAAGAGACTAGGTTTATCTGGAATTTATTGAGAGATAGTGGACCTCTCATATCAAAAATCTGAGATGAAATATCTTACAGGAGAAGACTCTCAAGATTACTACTGTGATGTTGTCAGGTAAACATTAAGATCTATGGGGTTTTCTTCAATCTGATTATATATTTGTTTTTACATTGGGATACAGATAAGCAATTATATGTTTTTGGCCCAAGTTACTCATAATCTCTCAAACCATTTCCAGAAATGACTGAGTGTTGACATGGGTAAGGACTGTTCCCCAAATCAGCTGATGTGTTAATACGTTATTTGGAGCCTGAAAGTGTTTGACAGCATGCATAGAGAACCCTTTTACATTTATTGATTACAGGACCAGAGAATGGTCCTCATATATTTTAATGGTTTTAAAAATATTAAGAAATTCTTCAGCACACAATATTTCACATGGTATTGTCATATCAAAACCTCTCTTTTTTCACACATTTGGGGAGCAGTGGAAAAAGTCAGTTTGTAATCTCTGGTAAATAAAAAAAAAAGATCTGTCTAAGTGTTTCATTATGTAGCATCTACAAGGTGTGCTACACACATGTAGCACTTTCTCCGTTGTTCTTTAATCCCTATAGAAGAACACTAATCATCACAGTCCTGTGGACAGCAGTATTGAGCATCTAATGCTTTGGAAAAAAAAATATATATATATATATATATATATATATTGCTTTGCTCTGACTCTGCAGCCTCAACTATTTGCCAGTGTTCAGTGTTACAGTCACAGGAAATCTGAAAGTCTGTTAGGTGGTGCTCTACATGATTGCTGTGAGTGCACTTTTGAAGCAAGGCATTGTCTTCATATACTTTCAAGCAGATCTAGGGGTGCTGTGAGTTCTGCAGACCTCAAAAGGATTTGGGTTGAAAGGAAAATCACATCAGTGATTCAGCTAAAATTCAATAGAGAAAAAAACATATCTGGTAGTCAGACACATTAGCAAAGAATGACAGGAAGATGCAGCTTAGGTTAACCAGAATCTCCTTTCTCCATTTGAGACTTCAATATCCTGCTTTATTTAGGAAAGAAATGGTGTTTAATAACTGCTGCCAGAATGGAGAATTCCTGAACTTGGGTTGCAATGATACAGAATGATTCATGAAAGAATGGGCTGCTCCCTTAGAGCAAGACGCTAATCTTTAGTGCTTCTGTACATGCATATATATTACTTTTAATTTCCTACTTTCTGTTTGCCTATAATAAAATTTCAATTAGAGAAAAAGAGAGAAAACTTCTGTTTGCATGCATACTCGAGTAATTAGGGACAATGGGAAGACAATGCAGTGTAGTTTAATAGGGCTTTTAACAAAATATTATTTTATCTCATTTTGTTTGAGAATGGCAATGCTTCTTTAAGTAAATATTATATGTGAATCAGTTGTGTACAATTTTCTTTGTGAGTCAGAATTACAATATGTAAATATTCTAGATGGCACTCTTTAAAAAAGAGTAACTCGCATCCACAGAAACCCTCTATTAGCTTGGAAACTGAGATGATGCAATATAATACAATAGTAGGAACAATAGTAGGAACGTGTAGTGTTTCAGTTGCTTAAAAGAGAAGGGCAGAAAAGAAAGAAATGTGAAACCTGGAATTCTAGTGTTTTTAAGGCTTGTGTTGTTCTGCTTCTTCTTGATAATGGGACATTTGTCCTCTTCATGTTGGAAAAGCTAGGGTGACTCCCTGATGCCTTACTTGACACCCTTTTTTTTCAGGGGCAACACGTCTGCGCTTCTTTGGTTCTCAGGGAAGTGGCAATTCCAAAATTAAGGGATGGATACACTAACCACTGGAATCAATGAGAGTTGTTTAAATTGATATTTGTAGACACTGTCTCAAATCCTATTTTTAATGAGTAGCTGAGGCATTACCAAGTCAATCCTAAAATCATTAGGTTGTGGTGTAAAGCTGGCTTTGGCAACCTCTTGAAGAGGTACATCTATTGGAGTCAGCAGAGCATATCTCTACACGCCAAATTCAGCAGGTAGGAGTGTGAGCTTGGTTAGTGAGCATTTAAAATGGCTAGCAGAACCTCATAGAGACAAATTAGATTTACTGAAGATCCTTGATTCATGTTTGTATTCATGTTTTTTATTCATATGTTCCAGTACAGCTAATGAGACCCCTACCAAAAAATGCCTATGGAGAAGCAAGGCCTGTAATATGTCAATACAGCTTCTTTAAAATATTTCCAATCCAAATGGTGCAATAAAGTTATTTTATTCACAAGGATAACATCCAAACTGTAGAGAAAATGTTCAATGATGCTAGTCATGCTAGTCCTGATTAGTCAGTCATCCTTTTTTTCCTCTCTGCATGCATGGCCAAGTTTTCTTCCAATGGAAACTAGTGTGGAAGAAGACACAAAAGGTCTTCTACTGATTTATGTCATTTATTCAAGTTGTACTTCCAGACTGGAGGAATGCTTCTAGCCCGAACACTATAAATTAGGCAGTGATATTAGTCTTACCTGGTCAAGGGAGGTTAATAAACCTGATGCAGTGAATATCCTTCCAAATCTCAGCTACTGCCTGGGCTGAATACAGTACTGGGCATTAATCAGTTCAATCCAACAACAAGGACTTCAGCTGATCTTTGAGAAGGAACTATGTCCTCCAGTCAGCACACTGAAGTGACAGCTTGGGCCACATGTGTGCATAGAATCCTTTCAATTACAGACAAGTCTCACTACTGCATTGCAAAGGAAGAGGGATAAAAACTTCTCACACATTCAACGACAAATTAACTTTGCCCCTAGCAGACTCGAAAGAGATCCCACTGATTGCAAAAGTGTGCCAATATATATATATATTTGAATATTCAAATTTACATTTTTTTTTTTCCTTTCAAAAACAAGAGAAAACAAGTATTCTGTTCCATTGGATTGAAGACTGAGAGGTGTTAACTGCAGTCATTAGATGACAAGTAATAATAATAATAATAATAATAATAAGTAAATTCTGTGATCTGGCAGCAAGAGAATTAAGGCCTACATAAGAACCAGAAATCAAACATATTAGAACAATATTGCCTAACATCCATGCATGAGCAGTTTTGTTGAGGAAAACTTGCAATTTACTGGGAGATGAAATTGTGGGAGAAGCGAGTTGTATCTCTGCTAACAGAACATTACCGCAGCACACAGCTTTACCAACTCAGATAATGATTAACAAGTGACTTATAAATAGGTGATATACAAACACACCTAATGTTAATACCAAAAGATACTAGATGCCCTTATGCAAGAAAAGTCATCCATACAGTAGGTACGTATTGTGTCATTATCGTGACAGAACTATGTAACAGTTTTTCAGAGTTAAACATGGTGACACATCTTTGTACTTAAAGCTCAGGTGGCAAATAAACTCCAGATTCTCTGGAGCATAGCAAATGTTCTGTGTTCATATAAAATTGGAAAACCTTGGAATAAAATACTCGAGACAGACTAGGAGACTTTAAATGAAGATAAACAAATACAAATAAAAAGTAAAGAAAGGTAAACTATTTAATTTTCTAGCACATGTATATAGAAAGTTGATGCAGAGACTGTACAAGTGGAATGAAAACAAGATATGAATACTACAGGTCTTTACATTGTAAAAATACTAACTGAAAATCCCAAATGTGCATACATGGACCTAATTCAATGATTCATAGAATCATAGAATATGTTGAGTTGGAAGGGATCCACAATAATCACTGAATGAAAAAAAAAAAAAAAAAAAAAAAAAAAAAAAGCCAGTCTTTTCTGGAAATCTGAATCTTAAAGCCTAAAAATTCTGTCATTGTCCCTGGGTAGCACTCCAAATGCACAAAATAAAAGATTCTTTGTCTGTCATGTAAAACTCTGCAGCTCCATGGCTGCATCTGTTAAGCTGCTGGATGAAACAAAGAGAAAGAGTCAAGGAGAAGTTATATAAAAAGTCGAAACATACTGTAGAAAAATAATCTGCAATCCACCGTGGTGCAGAGGCTATAAGCAATGACAAATGCAGTATACCAGGGAGAGAAGCACCAGAAAAAATCATGACACCTGCTAGGAGAACTGCTGGATACTGATAACACAAGTCATGTTGCTCAGTTCCCAGTTATATCTAGACTTGATATTAACCAAATTACTGGTGACCCTAAGCTGAAGCTTTTTAATGATAACAGCAACACTCCAGCATTGCTATCATAAAATAATGAGTGAAATAAAATGTTGAAAGAGTGGAGATTTCCTGGATTTTATAAAATTAACAAGTTCTGGAGGCACTCTAATTTCAATAACTGCTTGTTGGATATGTTGGTTGGATAGAGGAAGGAGTTAAATACATTACTTCTAAGTGTCTTCATTTCTATGTCTGATAATAATAATGCAATGATAATAATAACTGATAAGTAGAAAAATAAAAATGTGATTACTCCAGGGTAACTTTAACAGTGAGAACAGTGAGAAACAGAACTGAATGCTGGGAACTGCTGCTTTTTTTTTTTTTTTTTTTTTTTTTTTTGTCTGCAAGTTCACAGACTTTTATTCTATCTCCTGGAAACAGTTCAAATGTCTAATGTAGACATTAGGGTTATACAGAAACTCCAGTTTGGATAATTTTACTCCAGTTTGGATAATTTTTTGCCTTAGCAGCACTATTTTACCTGTCAGAGAAGGCACACTCTAGGTTAGATGGAAAAGCCAACTACCCTTTAAGATATAAGTAGGACCCAAGGTCTGTTCCTCTCACTCAGGAATGAACAATTTAACCTCATGATTCTGCTCCTTTTGAAAATCATTTTCTTACCTTCTTTGTCTCAGATTAGAGTCAATCTTTTTTCTCCTCCATTACCCTAGATTTAGACATCAGCATCACTCTTCCCTAAAGGTTTCAGCATTTCTGCAACAGACCTTCTGCAGCCTAGTCTCCCAAGAATGCCAATATAATAAATGCCCGACACTAGTCATCGAGACCTTACCTCCTTTTCATTATCATTTTCCAGGAGATACCCCTCTATAAAGATGCAGTAATAAATACCTTTCAGCACTGTTTTATAGTTGTCTGTCATTCTCTTGAATAAATGTGGGGCTTTCCTGTACCTCCTCCACAGTTACCTAGAATTTTAAAGTCTTCTTAATTAGTGCCCCGAGGTTATGTGGGACCAAAAGCAGATGTCGCTGCATTTAGCTGAGTGGTGCTGAAGAGCTCTTTGCATCAAGGACCCGAGACTCTCTTCTCAGAATAGTGTTTTGGTTACATGACCTTTAGGTATTATCAAGATTAAGAAAGAGTATATGAACAGTCAGTTAGAAGACAGGACAGTTATCAGTGTCCTGAAGTCTTTGACAATCATGCCCACACAGTCCTCATAGTCTAGGTGGAGAGGAGATAATCTAACCTAGTGATGAAGCTTAGGGCAGATAAGAGGACAATGAGTTGAGATGCTAGAGCACTTAGAATTAGCACACAGAACTAGTATAGTTTATGCAGCTTGAAGGACTGTATGGATGGGTAATAAATCTCATCTTTCCTTTCTACAGTAGAAGGAAAAAAATAGAATATTTTCTGGAGCATAAGAACTATCATGAAATAATATCATTGCTAAACCGGCAGTTCAGGAGACCTCGCATGGATCTCTGGGATGTCCATGCTCTTCTACTGACACCTGGTGGCAAAAAAAAAGAAAAGGAATAAATTGGATAAGGATGGTTGACAATTTGTTTTCCCTGGACTTGTAAAACTAATCAGCTTCCAAGTTAACTTACATGTCCACACTGAAAATAATGTTGAGCAAATGCATTCTGGCACCTACTTTTCATGACACTTGTATTTAGTTCATCTTAAAACCATCTGGCAAGACAACCACATGTTTTTTGGAGCAGAGCCCTGAGAATGGTGGTTGTGTTTCTCATTCTCTATATTATCAAATTACAAGAGTACTGGTCTGGACTGCAGCTTTCACTGTACTTTGCATCAAGCTCATCAAGGTGTGATGAATTGCAACAGTACTGATCAACAGACCAAGAATTCCTCCAACACCACATATTTGTGCTGCTGGTATGTTTAGGAGTTTTTATGGTATCTTGCTTGCAGAGCAACATTGCTGGAATATTTTCATGGTTTTCTGAGGTTTGAGTTCAATTCTTGGTCACAGATTAGATTTGGAATCTCTATTTCTTTTTCCATCTTCCTCATAGTTAAATGTAAATCTAAATCAGGCTTCGGGGACTGACAGTTTTCTTCTCACGGGAGAAGCAGCAAAATGGTATCTAGCAATATGCTAAGGGTAGTTTGTTTAAGTTATATTCTGAAACCAGATCTGGAACAAACCCAGTCATAAAGTGCTTGTAAATTGCCAGTGCTTCCAGAAATCTCGCTTTCCCACCATTGTTTCCAAGAAAGCTACTTCATCCTAAAACCTCCTCCCATGCTTTGAGGAATAAACAAAAGATGCTGTCCATAAAATCCCATAGCCAGGAGCCACAGACCAAGCAAAACTATTAATCTTTCTTCCTACCATATATGAAAGATTTGTCCCATCCTGTAACGTCTGCCACCATTATGCAAGCCTCTAACTTTTGGTAACTAATTAGCTTTAGTTTGGTCCAACAGCAGCTATTTAATGCAGTGTGTGCTGTGTATGTATAAAATTTGACATCTGACTCTTTCATTTGCAAATAAAATTAAACATAGCTAATAATTAATTGTCCCTTCATCAGCAGTGTCAAAACTGAAAGATGATGAATTTGAACAATTTCTGAATTTCTGAGTGGAGATGTGTTCTACAGAGTATGACTCTGAACACTGCATAAAAAGGAGTATTTTCTGAAGTTTGTCAAATGTTTATTCAATTGCTGTCTGAATGGTGTAAAGCATTATAGATGAACTACTACTCACTACTTTTGATGACAATAACATTTAATAAACTACTTCCTGTCCCAGGCAACAGCAAAATCCATTTGAGAATAACCTCATTTTCTTCTATACGGATCATTCAAGGCTATAAAAAACTGGGACCAGTGTCAGTTCTTCTAATGAGTAGAAATTGTAATTGATTAAATCTACTAACTTAGTACCTTTCCTCAAGAAATCTATTAACATAAAATATTAAATAAATGGTGAAAAAAACAGTCACAACAACAACAAAACCCAAACAACTTCTCTTTGAAAATAAATGAACAAAAATATAAACTACATGTTAAAGAAATAACCACAAAACAGATTATATTTCCCAATTGAAACCCTTATCACAGAAGCTCAGTACAACTATCTTCTTGTTTACTCTGTGTTTCCCCAGGGAAAATGAAAAAGGATAAACAATGGTGTGACCCAAATGACTAGGTTCTTAGCAGGGCAAGTTCAGCTAACATATTTACCTTGTTTTGCCTCTCCCCACCTCACCCATGTTTAGGTTGCAGGAAAAAGAACATCAGTAAATAAAATTATTTGTGGCCTGGATTGAAATGATGTCATTAACCACAATAATTTTATGCTCCAAGTGATTTTGTTTTTAGGTTAGATAATTGTTACCTAACACAGAGAAGAGAAGTTGGCAACTACAAAAGCAACTGAAGGGTAAAAAATTGTTTAGGTTTGGAGTTGAATATATATACAGATATAATTTATTCTATGAGAAACTACAAATAGAATATCTAAATACCACATATTGCAGGCCTTGGCCACACACATGGACCTCTCCTTCATTCTTGTTGCTAGTCTTCATCAGTAACAGTTAGCTATTCTTAACTTTGTAAAGCCAGTGATCTGAGTCACTGCTCCATCTGCACAATCCTTGTGGAAATATCTGTGGCAGTTGCTGCTAGTTAAACAGGATTCAAGTTAAAGAAGACAGAACAAGTTATCAAAATACTTGACAGAGATTTCAGCTGGCTCCTACTCTCCTTAGAGTACTATATTTTGGAGTTACCCTAGAATACAGTTTTATTTCTTTGTCTCATGGGGAACAAAAATCCCATGCCAGTCATTGTAGTTTAAAAGGTTGATGCTCAGAGACTTTTGGATACTTGCTGGTTTATGCTCAGTATTAAGGCTACAGTCACTGTAAAGCAAATATGAAACATAACTGATGGGGATGACATAACTTTCTTCAACGCCTGGAGAGCAACTCTTAGAGATGACAGGTGGCTCTGTTTGCAAAGTAATAACACTGCCTTGTGAGCAAACCTGGAGAACCTTTGGGGATATGTCACAGGATAGCACTGGGGACATCCCCAGTGTCAGTCTGGGTACGTCTTTCTCTATACAGCAACCCCTCTAAGACTCCTCTAATGGTGTCAGGATGCAGCATGAGTTTTCCTGTTGCTGGTGAAGAGTACATTGTTTTATACTGTTTTTATATCTATGAGTCAAGCTAAGCTACCTGTAAATTTGACCTGAAATCCTTGAAGGAGGAATAAGAAATTCTGATCCAGTTAATATTTGCAATTCCCAGAATAAAGTACTTTCACTTTGTAGTTTTGGTTTAGAGAAGGATTTGGACACCATTCAGAGGAAAGGAGGTGATGATCATTGTGCCTTTTACTTTTATCCAGTAGAAAAGAATGGTATTCTGGGAGAAAGAAATAAAATAATTTGAGCTTGCAAACTGAGCAAGTACTTTAATACTGGGCTATAGGACTTAAAAGGAAATGGAAATATACCTGTCTTGTTATTGATTTTGCTTTAGTCTTCTTATGAGTCTAGCTCAAAGACCAAGAAATCTTGAAAAGCTACCTCCATATTTGTTTATTTATTTATTTAAAATGGTCATTTCTCATGTTTTAAACATTTTGGGGGCATTTTACAACCTTAAATGTTCCATTTTGGGGGAATCATATTCACAATATATGTCAGGAAACATATAAAGAATGAAATATTTTACTTTTTTCTCCACATCTTCATAGTTAGGACTTTATTCATCTGGAGGCTAGGAAACACAGAATCTGCTAAGGCTGCTCTAGTTGTCAAAATTAGACCTTTATATGCAGGGGAACAGCAACTGGAATCCAGAATCCTTACACAGGTAGGCATGAAATACAAAGGCACCAAGGCAAAAAAATCACTCTTTTCCTTCCACACAGTAAATGTATATATATACATTCTGACTCTGTATTTTGTTTGTTCTAAAACTATATTAGTCCAGACATGCACATGAACAAGAGTGCTTCTGAGGAAAATTTTAAGGACCCTCACATAGCCACCAGGAAAAAAATAAAATTAAAATTACTCTTGTAGATTCTACTGTCAGCCACATTCTGAACGCACAGCACTCATTGCCACATTCAAGTCTATAGGCAGGGCTACACACTGCAGATAAGCTACTTTAATTGGCTTCCCCGTTGCTGACAGCGATAGTTTGAATCACTGAGTTCTTTCACTTCACACATATGCCTAAAGAGATTGAAATTTCTTTAAAGTCCAGAAGCTTTTTGTAAAATATATCTAACAACCACACAAATGCTAGAGTTGTATTGTTATGGCTCTTTAAGCAATATACAGAAGCCTGGATGGAATATTCCCTACACACAGTCACTGTGAATTAGCAAAAGACTGGGAGTCAAGCACTATATGATCCTGAAGAGGATCATATAGTTAAAATCTCTGTGTTGTTTTCCCATCTGGAAAATTGCCTTCCTATTACAAAGATGTTTATTTCAAAAGTGTTAGCTATTTATCTTTAAAACACTTTACATTCCTTTAAATGTAATGAATTCTCTTTCACCTCTACTATACCTAAAGGCTCTGAACGCGCCTTTTTTTTTTTTTTTTTTTTTTTTTTTTTTTTTTAATGCACGTGTGTGTGCTAACCCGGCTCTTGTTAAAGCTCCTAGTGCTTTAAAACTATAAACAAGACTCTTTCAAGAAAAAAGATTTTCAGAAAGTGGTATTATTAAGATACTTGTAAGATTATTATTATTTTTTTTTTCAACTGCACATGAGTTGCTTGTGTTTCAGAGTGATAAGATGTACTTTTACTGATATTCCCTTCTATGTTTTTACATGAATTAGTTTTTACTATTTTACATGAATAGCACATGATTTCTCTCACTAATTGAAATTGCACATGCACATCAAGGAGAAGAATACATGCTTGTAATGTTAATATGATTTCCCATAAATTGATTGTACTTGTAAATAATCCCCAAAGTTTTGTACAGTCCCCATATTATTTAGTCAATAGCCATTATTGATAGAACAGGGAGGAAAGGCAGGCAAACTTTACTCATAAAGTGCACAGTTCAAGGAAGTATGTGTATACTCACTCCAACAGGGCTGTAATTACTTTCTCTTTGCTTCTAGTTTCAGAGGAAAATACTTGCCTGGAGATGACTGCATACTGTAAAATATCATTTACAAGTGCCAGTATGCTGGAAAATATATATATATATATATAAAAGGATAGTATCCCACAGTTTTTTTAGAGCTTCCTGATCCAGACAAACCAATTTCTTTATTGACATTTGAAAGTCATGTGCCAAACCCTTTCATAATAGATGGTTTCAGATTCACTAAGCTAATGTCTAGGAAGTTGGAAAGTATTTACACTTTGGGTAGAATAGACTCACAGAGAAAGCAGACTCTAGACAAACTTTTAAGTATAGGGGTATGTAAGAGATCTGTTTCTCTCTCAGTATGTCAAAAACATTATTTTGTCATTTCATAGAACAAGCAATACATCCTGCTGCAGCAGGAGCCTAGGTTTCCCTTCTGTTCCAGGGGAAAGAAGCAAGAATCACACCTGCAGACATCCAACTTCTCATTGGTGATACTTTCATTTTTTTTATCCAAATGGAGCAGTTTTGGGAGGAAAGACAGGATTTCCTCAGTCTTCCAGATAGCTTGATGGGCAGTATGCTCTGTTGCAAGTTAAGACTTTGAGAGCCTGCAAGTTCAGAGAGTCCAAAGTATAGAACTTTGCTCATGGCCATATGTACCTTTAACACAATCCCACTGCACAGAAACAGAGGTATCATTGCATTCTAAGCATTCACAGAATCACAGAATAGTTGAGGTTGGAAGGGACCCCTGGAGGTCATCTGGACCACCCACCGCTCAAGCAAGGACACCAGAATGGGTTGCCCAGGACCAGCCTTTTGAAAATCTCCAAGGAGGACACTCCAGAACCTCTCTGGACAACCTGTTCCTTTCTCTGTTCACCACACTCTGACCATGCACACCACACCATATTCCCTTAGTTGATACTAACATTCTTTTTTAAACTAATGAGGCTTTGCAATGAGGTATGAGATGTTTGACAGCATGAGCGGCAGAAGAACTTGATAGCAGAATATAGGAAGCAGAAATGTCTGTGATCTTCACAGACTCTGGTGTTAAGGGCAACTCAGCTGCCATTCTGAGGAATGTTTTAGTTTTGGACTTACACTTCTGAAATGAAAGGTAAGAGACACTTATGAAAGTCATTTTGTGCATCCAGCCACAACTGCTTAAAAGGGTATTTGTCCCTCCAAAAAAGATCTGAAAGAGAGGTCACAAATAAATACTTATCTGATTTAGCTGATCTTACAGGGAAAAGACAGTGCTTGACACAGCCTTACAGAGGTTCAAGGAGAGGATATTTTTAAAGCTGGTACAAATACCTGTATTGCCTTGACTATGTTCTAGAGATTTCTGCTTCAGCGGCTGAAGACCAGTTAGATGTTAATTCAAAGTTAGTTCAAACAGCCAGAGCCCTGATTATTTGCTGAAAGGAGTCAGAAGCATTTGAAGCAGGACTGACATTCTTAGAGCTTTGCACCATCCATGTGACAAACACTACAGACAAGCTTAGATTCCTCTTAGAAAAGATCAGAAGCAGCCATGTTCTGTATGTCTCAAATTCTGGAAATGTCACTTTCCTACTGGAGCTTTGTGTTTAAAATATGCATACAAACAAACAAACAAACAAATATAGAGTAAAAATCTAGAAGAAAAACACAAATTGTTTTAGATTTTGTTCCTTTCTCTTTACAATTGTGGATGGATTTTCAAATAGCATTTATAATATCACCAGGTATATACAATACTTTCTGAGTGAATTAAAAATTTGCTTTAATTATACTTTGCAAATTGACAGTTGTAGTTGACATTTGAGAAATTTATTGCTGTTTTTATGGTGACTTTGCTAGCCAGTTGAGGGAAGGGACTGTCCTATCTCAAGTACTGTGTGCAGTTTTGTATGCCACAGTACAAGAAGGATATAAAACTATTAGAGTGTCCAAAACAGACCATCAAAAATGGTGAAGAATCTAGAAGGCAAGACATATGAGAAGTGGCTGAAGTTGCTTGTTTTGTTCAGCCCAGAAAAGAGGAGACTGAGGGGAGGCCTCATGATGGCCTAGAGCTTCCTCACAAGGAAAGCGGAGGGGCAGGTGATGATCTCTGCTCTCTGGGGACCAGTGATAGGTCCCATGGAAATGGGTTAGAGCTGCAATAAGAGGAGGTTCAGGTTGGATATTAGGAACATGTTCTCCATTGAGAGGATGGTCAGGCACTAGAACAAGCTCCCCAGGGAAGTGTCCATGGCACTGAGACGGCTGGGGTTCAAGAAGCATTTGGACAAAGCTCTCAGACATATGGTTTGGATTTTGGGTGGTGCTGTGTGGAACCACAGGTTGGACTTGATGATCCCTATGGGTCCCTTCCAACTCAGGACATTCTATGATTCTCTGAAGTTCCCTCACAAAGCAGGATCAGTTGGAATGGATTGCTCAGGGTTGTATCAATTTTTTAATATCTCCAAGTACAGGGGCTCCATACTTTCTCTAGGAAGCTGGTTCCAGTATTTGACCATCCTCACAGTAAAAACCTTTTTTTTTTTTTTTTTTTTTTTTCCTCCTTATAGTTAAAATAAATGTCCTGTGATTCATATTGTGCCTAATGGTACTCGTCCTATCACTGGACACTATTGAGAAGAGTCTGTCTCCATCTTTATTTCTACACCCATTAGACATTTATACCCATGGATATGGCCCTCCTGAATCTTGCCTTCCCCAGCTTGATCAATGTCAGGTCTTTCAACCTCTCCTTGTAGGTCAAATGCTCCTGTCTCTTAATCATCTTCAGGTCATTGGCTGGCCTCACTCTAGATGCACTTCACTAAGGTTCACCTCTCTTGACCTGATGGCCCAGGAGGTGGGTGGTCTTCTTTGAAAATGAGGGCACATTTATTTTCATGGACAAATTTGAGTCCTCTGGGACGCTCAGATCCTTCTCTGCACAGAAGGTACTTCAGAGAGACACCCAATCATACTGATTTCACAGAAGATTTATACTGTTATACTTTCTTTTCTGCACTTTTTGAAGTAAATGTGTATGAAGTGCCCCCCCCATCAACCCCATTTTGCTGATTACAAAGTTTCCTTTGTCATTATCACTCCTCACCTTTTGCTTCCCAACCTGAGCCATCATCTCCTCACTTGACTGTTGGTCATCATCATCATCATCACATCCCTCTGTTCTTTTTCCTCATTTAATACCCCTCATCAGCTTACCAGGCTATTTGCTCAGATGGTTTTGTACTTTGTAATGAGGTGCTTTACTTGTTCTTCCTCTCCTTAGCTTCCTTCTGCTCTAACCGCAAAGCTGGACCAACAACTCCAAGAATATTTTCTTAAAAGACAAAACCTGAACTATGCTGAAGCATGAACTAATCTGAGGCACTAGAAGATGGGTTCATAGTAGTTATGCATAATTAATAGAAATTCAGTAAGAGGGATTTTTAATGAATCTGTAAATTCAAAGGATAATACTCTGTTTAAAGAATGACAAACAATGCCGACACAAAAAGGGAAAATAAAGGTGATCCCTGCAATTACAGGGCTCTAAGTTTGACTTAAATGCTGTAGAAAGTACTATAGCAGATCTTGAAAGAAAGAATAATTAAGGACACAGATACAAGGGAAAGTGAGTAAATGATCTACATGGTTTTATCAAAGATGTCAGCCTAATCTAATACCTGTGTATTTTAAGCACTGATATCTTAGATAAACTAATGCAATGGATTCGGTAGATGTAGGGAAAAGAACAAAAACAACAGCAAAACACTCAGTATGGTTTTCCACAGGAAATTACTGCTCAAGAAGGTGATAAACATTCATATAAGAATATCAAGACAGCAAAGAGCTGGAAACCCCTCCCCGTCCCGTCCTCCCCTTCCCCTCTAAAAAAAATAAAAAATAAAAAAAAAAAATAAAAAAAAATGCAAAAACAAATTTAAGAAACAAACAAACAAAAAAAAAAAAAAACTAACAACTTATATTAAAAGGGGTGAATTAGAGTGGAGAAAGACTGCAACTTGTACTCTTAAGCAGTCAGTCTGACACTGGTTCCATTTAATTTACCAGTGTTCTAGAGTTATGAAGTAGGAAGGTACTCATCAAAACTTTTGGATAGCAAAATTGGAAGGCACTGCCAACATTACAGAGAACTGACTCATCATTTAAAGAAAATCAGAGGAGCCTATTGAAAAGAATAGAAGTGAGATGACATTTAAGAATGCAGGTGGAAAAGTCATGAATCTTGGTACAAGTAAAGGAGAAACTATTTGAAGGTAGTGGATAAAGTACCTACAGGTTGATGTCCTGGCCTGACCCTGGGCTGGCCCTATCCTCCTGGATGTGACTGATGCTTGGGGTGAGGGTGAGGGTGCATACCCAGTTGTTGCACTGGTTGCCCTGCTTCCTGACAGGACAGGCCTTGGTTGTGAGGTCATGCCTAGTCTCACTTTCACAGACCCCAGAAAGCCACCAACCATTACAGCACCCTGATGCTGACTGGAGTACTGCACTTAATTTTGTCCATTCTTATCATTACATCAGCTTTGTAAACTATGTATTTTCATCTTTTTGAAAGTATTAATAGTTTTTGAGTGTGCAAACGTATAAGAAGTGTTGTATCTTTGGTCCCTTGGAGTTGATTTCATAATTAAGATACATCTGAAATAATTATTAGAGTTCACTTTCACCTCTTTCTACCCATTTTCTGAAATTATAAGGATTGAAGCTGCATTTGAAAATTCATCTTGAGATGATCAATGTCTCCAGTCCAGCAGTTTGGGTTTGAATTAAAAGAAAAGCCAAACAGAAAACTTAGAAAAAGAAAAGGGACATTCTATCACATAAAAATTTTGACTTGTTTAATCTAAGACCTACCGCTCAAGTCTAGCAGGTCAGCATCCCCCAGTGCACCACTGAAACGTATGCAGATACCAGGGAATGACACTACCCATACATATGGGTTACCACCCATACATTAGGATCTTATTGGAAATGTATATATTTGGGTATGTAGTCAAACTCAGTCTCTGAAGAAAAATGTGATTAAATTTTAAATGACTATACAGGTAGACCACATGCTAGACAAGTTGCCAGTTTTTACATCTGAAGGCATCAGAGGGAAAATTTGCAAAACTTTATATTTTTCATTCCAGACAAAAATAAGAGAGGTCAGGCATGGAAGATCTAAATCAACTTGAGATTTCACCAGCTTTCAGCAGCATCTCAGCCAATTTTTAAACTCAGTTTATTTTAATAAGCCTTTTCAGAAATATTTTTTGAGAAACACAAACTTTTTGAAGTGTACCTTACTTTCTCTTCATTTAAAATTCATTTCCATTTTCACTAGGGATCTGAATATATGCTAATTATGAAACCTGCTTATGAAGCCTGTTTATGAAGCTTGCTAAGACCACAAGCAAAGGTGTGCATCAGTGAAATTTATGGAAATGTCTTACAGTTTGAATACTCATCCTCTAAAAACCTTCTTTGTGTGCGCCAAACTCATTTCACCTCTGAAGAATCATTGGATTTTAATCAAAGTTCACTCATTCTCAATCCTCAGATGGATTTTATCCATAAAACTAAGCTGCAAGGTTTTATATCTTGCATCAAACACCAAGGCAATTTGAGTCCAAAGAATACTTTCATGTCAAAATGTAATTTTTTAATGGTTCTGGGAAATGACATGACAATATTTATCACAAACCAAATACAACATTCAAATGCCCGGCAGAATCTACAGAACACAACTACATGCTGCACTGGTAACCTCTGTGTTACTCTCTGTGATGATCCTTGCCTTGCCTTGCCATGCCTTTTCTTTCCTTACCTCTTTTTTTTTGTTGTTTTGTTATATATATATATATATATATATATATATATATATATTTATATATATAAAAAAATATATATATATATTCCTTTGCACCTCTCTATCATGTCAGCAAGGCTGAGCAGCTAGAAAGGACAAACAAATCAACCTACAGAGTTCTGAAAATGTCAGCTCTGCACCCCTTCCTATCGCCTTCTTCAGAGTATACAAGAGATTTAAATGGTGGCACCGAATCCTGATGGAGATTTTAATGCTAGGAAGAAATGAAAAATATGAATTCCATGACAAGGATAGTAATGAGAGCAGAATATAGAACAAAAACACTGGAAAGTATTGTATTTGTTCTACGCCTCATACAGTCTCATGATCTGCCTAAGGTTTCTACTGGTGATCATGGTATTTTATATCACCAAGTCCATTTAATTAGCTTTAGAATATAAATCCTTAATTCAAGATTTAATTCAAATTCTGAAGAAATTCTTGACTCTTGATTATAATTTCAATTACCTGCATTTCTTAACTGTTGATTTGCACTTACTGCTATCAAGTTCTTTGCTTTTCTATTCATCAAATGTAATTGCTACTTTCATTTCTTCTCTTACTATTATGTTTTTAGACTGGTTTTCTAAGGTAGAAAACCTTTTGTAATCATTCTGCAATTGTGTTCTTGAAGAAGGTATGTTTCAAGCCTTTCCTGGAAAAAAAAAAAAATAATAATTTTAACCCATTGGTCAATGTGAAATAAATTTGACAAATACATAAAGATTTCAGTGTTGCTAAGTTCCCATAAATTTTATGAAATAGGAATTTGTATAGAAGCGACCTTACTAGGACCTCATTAAAGAAAAACTGCTTTGCAACTTCATTTCTTATTAGACACCAGAAAATCACCTTTAGAGAATGCTTTTCTGAATGACCTGGGAGAAAAGCTTCAATCAGAGATCACACAGTATTTGATTAAATGTCTTTGAGAAGCCAAGTTTCATTAGGTCAACTGCTTTTAGCTGAAGAAATCTTCTTTTGGAGCTGCAGAAACTTAGGGGTTTTTAAGAATTGTACAAAAGGAGAAGATTTCAATAAACCTTTCACATTCTAAGGAAAAAAAAAAAAAAAAAAAAAAAAATCATGTCTAGCTTTATCCTATATTATACCAGGACATGTATATACCATGTTACCACAGGCCATCTCCTGATACATTTTGCCAGAAACTTGTTAGTCAGCACACATATACATTAAAATAGAACAGACTACATATCTTTCTTTTCAGGGTGAAACTGCACCTCACAAATACTGAACCTCACTGCATGCACTTCTGTATCATGCTTAACCTGGCAGGATTTCTGGTTTCTAAGAAGTGTTTGCAGACATTCTAAATTATAAAGTGTAAAACAGAGCAGTCATCCCTAACACAATCAGGTTTAGACCCTATACATCCTCAGTCTTAGCAAATCTTATGTTTAAATACATATATGAACTACTTGCATCTCTTTAATATAGGTTCCTCAAAGTAGACACCATTTTATGTACATGTAAAAACAAATACAATGAAATTGCTGAACTCTTCAACTCTAACAGACAAAGCACAAAATTAGACATGTAATAAAACCAAACCTTTCTAAAGACATTTCTACAAATGCTCATCCAACCCTAAAATTCTTAACTTGTTGCTATGAACTCATTGATATTGACCAGTAGTACAAATTACATTTGAGTACATCAGTATGGTTGAAGATGAGATAGTAAACCTCAAAGATGGGAAATTCACTCTGTTGGACAAGGGTAGACCACCATTTTACCTTACATTGATCATGTCTAGCAATATAAGACAGGAAATGACTTTCTGAGCAACCAAATCCAATTTTCTAACATTATTATGGACAACTGCATCACATAGGTTTGACAGTGTCAGTGCAACCACTGACTTCAGTGGATCACTTCTAGAATCAGAAAAAAAAAAAAAAAAAAAAAAAAAAAAACATGGAGAAGTAATAGGGGGAGTGTGGCAGTTTTACACTAATGGGCAGCTAAACTCCACCATAACTACTTTTTCACTCCTCCTCCACAAAAGAAATGGGGGAGAAAATGTGATAGAAAAAGGCTCAAGGTCTGAGGTAAGGACAAGGACATCACTCACCAATTATCATCATGGACAAAACAGACTCAGCACAGGGAGCTTAGTAGTTTCTTGCCTAGGGATAACAGACTAGAGCAAGAAGAACTAAAAGCAAACTAAAAACACTTTCCCCACACCAACCTTCCACCTTCTTCCACCTCCTTCCCCCTGAGCAGCACAGGGGAAAGGGGAATGGCAGCTGTGGTCAGTCCCTGACACTTCATCTCTGCTGCTCCTTCATGGTCACTGCTCCACATGGGGTGCCTCCCACGGGATGCAGTCCTACCCAGACTGAGCGTGTGGGGGCTGCCCACAGGCTGCAGCTCTTCAAGAACTGCTCCCACAAGAGTCCATACCATGGGGTCCATTCCCCAGGAGAAAACTGTTCCAGCATGGGTCCCCCACAGGCAGCAGCTCCCCCCAGACCTCCTGGTCCTGCGTGGGCTCCTCTCCATGGGCTGCAGCTCTGGCCCAGAGCCTGCTCCTGCGGGGGCTCTCCATGGGCCGCAGCCTCCTCCAGGCCACATCCATCTGCTCCACTGGGGGCTCTTCCACAGGCTGCAGTGTGGAGATCTGCTCCATGTGGGACCCACAGGCCGCAGGGGAACTTGTGCTGCGTGCCTGGAGCATTTCCTGCCCTTCTTCTGCACTGACCTCGGGGGCTGCAGTGCTGCTTCTCTCTCGGTTCTCATCCCTTTCTCCCAGCTGCTGAAGCACAGCAGGATTTTTTCTCCTCTCTTTCTTAATACTTCTCTACCAGCATCGCTCATGGCTGAGCTCTGGCCAGCAGTGGGGCGGGCTCTTTTGGAGCCACCTGGAGCTAGCTCTGATATGACAGGGGGCAGCTGCTGGGCTCTGATCCCCTGAAGCCCCCAGCTACCAAAACCTTGCCACGTAAAACCTATACAAGGATTATGGTAAGAAAAATCATTTATTACTGCAAAACCATTTTAAAAATAGGCAATAAATATAAATGGGAACTTCATGAACACATAGAAATTGAAGAGGTAAATGGATAAGAAATATTGAAACTAGTTTTATATTACTGTTGCTAACACAGAAAGAAGGAAGAGAAATAGTAAAAAATGACTTATGAAGAGAACTATTTGTCAGGTATTCATAGAACCATAGAAAAGTTTGGGTTGGAAGGGACCTTAAAGACCATAAAGTTCCAACCCCCCTGCCCTTGGCAGGGAGGCCACCCACTGGGTCTGGCTGTCCAACACCCCATGCAACCTGGCCTTGAACACTTCCAGGGACAGGGCATCCACAGCCTCTCTGGGCAAGCTGTTCTAGTGCCTTACCACCCTCTGTGTGAAGAATTTCCTCCTTATGTCTAATTTAAACCTACCCTCTTTTAGTTTATAGCCCCCTTGGCTTATTACTATCTGCCCGTGTAAAAAGTTACTCTCCATCTTTTTCATAAGCCCCCCTTAAATACTGAAAAACCTGCAATGAATTCTCCCTGCCTTCTCATCTCCAATCTGAACATCCCTAGCTCTCTCATTCTTTCTTTATGAGAGGTGCTCCATCCCTCTGATCAAATTCATGGCCCTCCTCTGGATACTTTCTAGCAGGTCCTCAAATTTCTTGTGCTGGTGGACCCACACATGGATGCAGGACTCCAAGTGGGACCTCATGAGGGCAGAGTAGAGGGGAACAGTCACATTCCACTTTGATATTTTTAAAACCAAAGCAGACTCAAAATAAGTTTAATAATTATCATAATGAAAATTACTTGTTTTGCCAAGTATAATTATGATCTTATCCCTGAACTCAGAAGACAAACAAATACACAGTAAAGGGAATGTATAAGAAGAGATAGTAAACACAAAATATAATATTGTTTAAGTATCTCATTTGAATACTATACTTGACCACATTCACAAAATGCAATTATTGCCTTTCTTGGAAGCTGAAAATGATCTGTGCTCAGGAAGCTTTGCCTCAGGAAAAGATAGGAATTATAAATGGCTTTACTCTCATGCCTTACAAAAAGTAAAATCTGTAGGACACCTATTGGTTGGCAACAGCACTCCATGGATAAAGTGATTGTATCTACTTCATGGTATTCCTTCTCACAGAAATTCAAGTTGTATCTCTGAAGTAAGAGACAGTAGTTCCTACATTTGCCTGGATTTGCATTTATTAGCTGAATAGTGTGTTTCAGACATCCTTCAGGACCTTTCTTTGTTTTCTGTTGTTGCCTTGCTATTAGTTAAAAGAGAGGCTTCTAACTTAAAAACTTCAATAGATCATGAATCAGATCTGCATAGTACCCTTTAAGTTTGCAAGTTCTTCAACTTGTCTGCATTCCCATGATATAACTAAGTAGTAAGAGTAAATAAGATTACTCTTCTTTAGGCATAAAGAACTAATGTACTGAAAATTACATCTAAAAATCTGAGTGCCTAAAGTTGATGAATGTTGATGAATGGAGTCATACACTCATGATTTCTTGTAGCCACACCTGCTGTAAGATACAGAAAAGAAACAATATGAAAGATAAACAAAGAGGACAAAGATTGTGGTCCCTGTTTTGAGATGAGTATCTCAATGCTTCATCTACAGAACTGCACTAATTCGTATTTTCATTGTCTTGCCCAACAAATATTCTCCTCAAAGCAGAAAACTTACTTTCAGAACATCACAGATTCATTTATCCTATATCACTCTTTGCTTCAAAGCACTCAAGATGCATCAGCCAGCTGTACAAATTATTTAAGAAGCTTTTCTCAAGATGGAAATGTTGGATTGAAATAGCATGCTTTCTAACTCCTCTAAATAAACCACCAGATCAGAAAACAGCTCGTTCCCTATTAAGACATAAACACATATTTTTCATTCCCTTCTCCAAGAATGTGAAATGAGCAGAGAACCACTGGGTTCTGCTGCCTGGAGGAGCTAAGGACACACAGTCATCACCGTGGTAAACCATGTTTCAGTCACTTGTGAACTTTATAAGAAAGAGCAGTTTGTGGGTTCTTGAAGTCTATGCTAGCAGGGGAAACCTAGCCAGGACACTTAGGAGAAACATACAAAAATGTCTTTAATCTCTCATCTGCTACAATAGATAAACAAAACTACCCCTGCTTATATCTTACCTGTATTCACTGTAAGCTGTGTTAACTCCCCAGAAACCCAAGTACAAAACTAGGCCTTTACAATTGCAGACCAAGTTTTATAAATTTCAAAACCCTTACTCCCTGCTGCATTACTCAGCAATACTGCTGCCAAATGGCAAAACACAGCTGAGAGTCATTCTTTACGTGTTTTGTTAGCTCCATAAAACATACTTTTAAAACTTAGTCCCTAACCATTTCATGTGCTACAAAGTGGAGTCAGTGAGGGTCAGTAGGTCAGCATTAATCATTAATCATTTCCTCATAGACAAAGTTATGAAATGATACCATTGGCATTAGCTCACAGAGATAGCTGGTATAACAGAGAACTTTCCCAAGTATAACATAAGATCCCTTAATAGAACTGTCAAATATTTTGTCTGACTCTTTGCTGTCTGGTACCTTCATTAGACATTTACACATGAATTTAGGTACTGTAAACAGCCATAAAATAAAATCTTTTCATTCATACAGGGGTAACATACTAGTAACTGCAGTGGAAAGAGCTGTAGATTCAGACTTATAATCTTTTGCTTTTACCTACAAGATAATTGGAAGAATAAAGCAGAACAATTCATGTTTAATCATATCAGAACCACTGTAGCTCTCTAGTGATTTAACTCCTCCCTTCAAAAGCAACCATTTTTGAACAAACACTAAAACTACAGCATCACTGATGCCATTCTTAATTGTCTCCTCTGGTACTAAAAAGTCTCTTTATGAGCATTGCTCTACAATACAAGGACTCAGACTCTCAAATCCCATGCTGGGCTATTCCACTACCTGTTTATTATATGTAATTAGAGAATGCAACACTGACTTGAAAGTGCTGGAATGCTTTGAAAAGCACAAATATATTACTTCTGTGCTTCTGAGCACATAGGCAGTCAGCTCTATAATTTTCTTAATTGTCTTAGACCTTTTTTTTTCTACATCAAATGAACATGGTTCTCCTGAAGAATTAAGAAATTCTGGCTTTTTTTTTTTTCTTTTTTTTTTTTTTTTCCACTTTTAATTCTCTTCTGTAGTAAAAAAGTAGTGGGAAAAAAAAAAAAAAAAAAAAAAAAAAAACTTGTGAGAATAAGAGCTCTAGAAGGCTTTTAATAAAGAGCCAGGTTTATAGACTGTGGTATGACAGTGTGGATCTAACAGTGGATGCAGCTGTAATCCAAAGACTTTATAACCTGCTTACATTATCGTAATACTGTAAAGTATGCATAGTGTAAATGGGAGTCAGTCTCTTTGTTCACAACCTGCTGCACATGTGCCTACATTTATGTGTATAAACATGAGATAAGATTAATATTTTCATTAGGATACTGTGATATAGATAGACCTGATGGAAGAATGCACCCAACAGGACTAGTCTGTAGGAGCTATTTAATGACGCATCATGCAGACAGTTAAATGCAGGAGGACAAGGAGAGTTGAAAGTCACTGCATAAGAACAAGTGGTTGCCCACTTGTAGAATGATAAGCTGTTCAAGACACTATGGAAACAAACAAACAATCTAATGGATAAGGAATTTTAGCAGTGTCATTCTTAAATGAGGCAATTTTTCAACATACTCTATGAGTGTGGAGAGTTCATGCACATGCGATTATTTGATATCGTTTCTTACTTTCCAGCATATGTACCCACATTCCAGACAAAGTACCTGTATTGTTCAGTCATCAGTATTTGCCCTCTGGTTAACACTGATTGATTCCTAATGTCATGAGTCAGATATTGGAGAAGGTCATTTCAGAAACTAACAATGCAGCAGCATGCACAAAGCAATGCACCAAGCCAGCAGCACTGTCAAAAAGCTAAGATGACAGAAACAAATGATGTCCAAAGAAACGTTTACAAGGACATGGAGCTATGTATCCCTTGCATGGGTGTTGCATGGGACATTACTCCAAGACCAGGGCATTTAATAATGTTGCACTTTAATAAAACTTTTAGATCCAGAAAACACAGACCATCACCACTATCAGAGCTTTGCTGTATATCCAAACTCTTCTGTCCTTTTAAACTCAATGATTTCTAAGTCACATATGCATATGTGAGCCACAGTTGTCTAATACAGCAGGGGAATACCTCCTTGGATGTCAGTAAGAAGTGATACCTTTATTATAAAGTAGTATCTCTATTACTGAAATTCTGTTGCTCAGCTGAGAGCATTATCTGGACATGTCAGGATACCATACAGGGTACAAAATCTATGTTTCGTTCTTCCTCTTTCTAACCCTGTATATTGTTGATGTAGGGATTTCAACCTCACAGCTCTTAATACATGAAAGAGTCATCCTCTATACCTTCAGCTAATAAACCTGAACTCATTCCTCACAGCCCTTCGTCCAGCTGTGGTTCTATTTTCTGCCTATTGCCTCACTGTCTGAGGCCTGAGTGGATAAATCATGACATCTACAGTTTTCCCATTTCAAATAGCTTTACAAATTTCTCCATTCTCATTTCTTGTTACTTAAAACTCTGAGCATCTACTTTGAATGAGAATCAGGTTTCAGATTAGTGAAAACACCTTCTGACACTGTGCATTTTTATAGGGTTATGGCTCATGGTGAATAGAAAGCAAGAGATAATGGAATGACTTCAACATGCACGACCCTTTCATGACAGTGAGATGATACTATTTCCATGACATTCATTTTCTATATTATATACTTGGTAGCTGAGGAATCTATTAAAATATAAGAGAGAAAATACTGTAGAGAGCTGAATAAAAATACCAACTGCAGAATATAAAAACTTGTTCCATTTAGTGAAATTGTGTTGTGGGAGAGGAGTGTCAAAAAGTTGGTTGAGGAAATCCACCTTCACAGACATCTTATTCTATCCCAAGAAAACTCATATCTTGCTTTTAAGAGTGAGAATCCATGTTGGCTAATGCAACATCTCTCTTTCCCATCAGCTCTTGTAAAAATTAAGATATTTAGCTTGGGGCCTGATCCTTACCAAACTTCCCCTTTTGGGACGTGCTATTTAATTTTAAAAGTGGAAAAAAAAAGAAAAAAAAAAAAAAAAAAAAAAAAAAAAAAGCCTGGAAAAATGTTATCTAGACATGAATATGGATTTCATTAGAGCCTAGACATGAGCCAGATTTCACATTCAGAGTAAGCCAAGTTTTGAAGAGCACAGGACCAATTTAAGTTCAAAGCTGAATCTAAACTAAAAGGCTGGTTTTGCTGGACTTAAGGAAAAGCAAAGAGGAAACTTGACAGTTTCAGATGCATTGAAGTTTGAGCTCGTTAAAGTTCACATCACACAGATGACTAAGTGGCAGAAGGTTGATTTGCAATCTTTGCAGCTGCCAATTGTTTCCCTCAAGAGGTTTTTTCTCTTTCTTTCATTATTTTTGTTCTTTTCTCTCTCTCTTTTTTTTTTTTTTTTTTTCCAGATTGTACAAATCAATGCTTATTCCAAACATGAAAAGAATTGTTTTGAAAACCAGTTAAGGTTGCCAAGGAAACCACAGTGTTGTCACTCTCACATCATTTACAAAACCTATGCACTTTATGGCAAGGAAATGAATAGTTAAAGGCATTATAAATCTTATACTGACAAAACAGTGAACACATGCATTATTTTCCTCAGGAATATAGAAATGGAAAGACAAGACCTCTGATCCTCAGAACATGGGTTTCTCCCTTGCAGTGTAATGTTAAATTCCTTTTAGCTATGAGCTATGAATAGATGCTATTCCTAAGTTTCAGTCAACCAGAAGTATGTTCAGAAGAACTTACAGATTTAATGTTCTTTAAGAACGACCACACAGCTAGAAAGAGGCCATCTTTCCTTTGTTCAGGAATGCTGAGAATATGCTTTGATTATGAAAATTAAGCCCAAGGCATCTCAAGCTGAGCAGCCAAACTGGGTTGTCCATGTTTGGCTTGAAACAGAGCCTGCACTTGACAATATTGATAATTGTGCCTGATCTTGTTTCTGCTTAAGTAGATGGTGAAAGAAAAATCCAATTGACTTCAAAGAGAGAAATATTATGTCCACAGTTCCTACCAAAACCCATGACAGCAAGATTAACTCAAAATTCAGTAGCACTTTCTATTGCTGTGGGGCAGTTTTTAAGCCACTGTGATTGTCTAAGTAAATGTTTTAGGATGAGAAGTAAATCACATTTTAACCATTACCATGGTTAAAAGGACTAACAGTTTTCCATTATAGCCCCAAAGAATATGCACAACCCTCAAACCCTCAAAGTCTTTGTTACATCATTTCCTGTGTTTCCCAGATGTTAGCTTAAAAACAAAAACAAAAACAAACAAACAACAAAACAAAATAAAACAAAACAAAACAAAAAAATACATTTGAATTTGAGCTTCTCCCTGACATTTATCTGCATTTTATTCCTATATCCTAATCTTTGTTGGAATAGTCAAATTCTTTTCAACTCCAGCTCTTTTCTATATGATATAAGACTTGATGCTATCCAGTCTCAGCTGTTGACCTATTCAACATCTATCCTCATTCCTTTAATTGCTTTCCACAACATTTTGTTTTGTTTTTCAACAAAAAAAAACAATTAAAAAAATGGTAGGATTATCTCTTTCTTATGTTGAAGGAGATTTAACATGCATTTGCAGTATTGCTGGACAAAAGTATGCAACAGCTTCTTGGGGTTTTCAATTTCTGTTATAATAGAAGTCAATAGCAGATCACTCCATCACAATTTCAAAAGCCCTCTTATTATAATTTGTTGATGGCTCTGCACAATTTTCTTCTTTCAAATCATCTAGTATTTTCTGTGTTAGGGGCTTGCTGAAAGGTGGCAGCCTGGAGAAGGATTTTGTGGAGTCAGAAGTGCTGAGGCCACTGGAGTTACATCAGATACTGCTGTCAGTTAAAGTGAAACAGCAATTTTGTGCTGTTTTTATTTATTTATTTATTTATTTATTTATTTTTAAGCATTATTGCCAAAATAACACAGCATGTAAAAATAATAATACAAAAAGGCATTGTTTCTTAATTTATACTATTTGTAGGCAGCTGCAAAGGTCTAAGAGACCTTTGATAAAGAACATACAGTGCATTTCTAGGCTGGAGCAAGACCTGAGTCTAATGACACATTATTTTTCAGAAGCTTGTATGAACTTTTGGCTTGCTAATTAGCATCACAAAAGACAATGTTGTTTACTAGACATGGTAAATAAACTTTGTGTTGACCCAAACCTGCCATGCATTAAGAATATTATGCTATTTTGCTATCTTTGAAGTGTCTTCATAAATGATGCTCTTGTTTGTGCTTAACCTTCATGCTAAACTGCCAAATGGAAGTCAAACTTACATTTAGCATTTGTTCACATCTTAAGCAGTCTGTAGAAAGAGATCATCTTATCTCTGCAGGAAAATGTTTTAATGATGCTTTCTACCTTGTGCTAATGTACAGAATGTCTTACAAATAGTAAAATAAAATAAGCCACTGATGATGAACCTGTCTATAAACTAATTTCTGGGGAGTCAGTAGAAATAGGATACAAAACAGAAGCAAATGATGTTAAAAAAAAAAAAAAATGCTGAAAAACTAAAACAATTAAAATATTTGAATTTAAGAATTTAAAGCATTAAAGACAAAGAAACTTACTGGAAATACACATTTCTTTTGAATATGAAATGAGGTACTACTACTGAAAACTTTAATTACAGCTCACATTTCCAGCTCCATGAGAACAGGAATATGTCTTGGACATGAAAGGGATTGATTCATATATCTCAGCTGTAGTCAGTTGTTTTGGTTATAAAATGTGGTCACCTGCACCAGGATATATCTTTCCTTAAGGTGCATAAGGAAGACCATCAAGACTACAGCTTGGAACATGATTTTAAGAGACATTTAATAAATTAATGAGTTTTTCCAAAAGTACATTTACTCATATGGAGTCTTGACACATGGAACTATTGAATGAATTATCTATAACACTTTACATTCATTCACTCTAGATTTGTTTGATCAATGCAGATGAAGTGCAGCATTGTGTAAAAGGCAATGCAGCTGTCAATAGTGATGTATTTAGTAGGAGAAAGTCAATAGAGATATGTGAAATGCATATATATTTCACCAGACTGCTGAAGTGTTCGATCGGTCCTTTACACACAGGCACTGTATATATCAAAAAGGTGGACCTGAGGCCAAGGCATTGAGCTGGGCCTGAAGGAGAACTAACTTCAGTCACTGGTTTCACTGCAGTATGTGTGTCTGTGTGTATCCACATGCTCTGGATTAGCTGGTGTGATTCTTTGTCACAGCTTGTAACTAAACCAAGTTACAATCACATAACCCTGCATTCTGCAATGGAAGTCTGCATGTCCTGTTGTGCATTTGCTAAGTTTCTGCAGAAAGAGGATAACATGCCAGGTTCTGCAGCTTGGATGGAGTAATATCAGATACAGATACAGTCTGGGAGGCAAGTATCTGGAGGCTGAGGATTCTTAGGTTATACAGTCTGGAGAAGATGAGGCTGAGAGACAACCTCACTGCTTTCTGCAGCTTCCTCGGGAGAGGAAGCACAGAGGGAGGTGCTGGTCTCTTCTCACTAGTAACCGAAGATAGGACATATGGGAACAGCACAAAGCTGTTCCAATGCCAGCCCAGACTGGACAATAGGAAAAAAAATATTTGCTGTGAAGGTGGTGAAACACTGAGAGAGGCTTCTTAGGTGGTTGATGCCCCATGCCATTCATGTTCAACTGGCATTTAGAAAATGCACTTACTCATATGTTTTAACTTTTGGTTAGCCCTGAAGTGGTCAAGCAGTTGGACTAGATGTTCTATGAAGTCCCTTCCATCTGAAATATTCTATTCTATTCTATTCTATTCTATTCTATTCTATTCTATTCTAATTATTAATTGTTCTGTTCTGTTCTGTTCCGTCCCATTCCATTCCATCCTGTCCCGTCCTGTCCTGTTCTTGTCATTTTCAAAATGGACAACATTGCTTTTCTTAGTATTTGGTGAGGTGATAAAATACTTATTTAGTGAAAAGCCAAGCATCTTATCTCCCTGCAGAGTGTATCTAGAAAGACAGTACTCAGAGAAGCTGCTTCATCCAATCTTACAATAAGTCCTTGACTAATGGAATAGGTTTTGTTATTTATCCCCATTGAGTAATGAGTGAGTCTGGGCAGCTGCCTTACAATAGGAGTTTAAAAGGATATGGCAAGGCTCCTGACGCAGTACAATTTACCAGTGTTATAATTTCAATGTTTTATTTAGTGCTAGTGAAAGGGGAATGCAATTGTCTCTATGTACATGAAAAACATTTAATCGAGCATGACAAAAGATAAAGGACAATTGTTGAAAAATATTAAATTGATGTAGAGAAAATGTGTGAATTTCTTGTTGTACAGAATTCTAAATACAATAATATCCCTAGTTCCATGATTTTTGTAATTTTACTCAAAACATATATTGTAATTTAATTCATATCACTTTTCCTTATACAAATCAGCCTAAATAAATTAAATATAAAAAAATTGTTAACTCAGGAGAAGATGATTGAGAATGCCATAGAAAATGTCACTGGGCAAGAGAAATGCTGTTCAAGATTTTTTAATAAAAATCACCATATCAAATACAAATATGGTTTATAATGTCTAGTTTATGTGCTATTGTGGCAGATGCAAAATTACTGAAGTGATTAATATTAAAGTAATTAATACTTTAAATCATTCTATTGTAACCTGCATTGTAGTATTCACTCCCATTTTGATTGCTGCATTGACAGCAGCATGTTAGTGCTTCTCAGTACATGAGTCTGTAGGTAATATAGTGCCCATTTTTAAAATAAAATCAGTCTATATTTTACCTTCGTGACAGCATACCAAAACCGGTGGATTCCCACTGGTAAAGTAAACATTTGTCTACTAAGCTTTGACCATCTACTCAACTCCCATGAAGCATTAAAGAGCTCATGAAATACACCTACTACACACCATGTCAGAGAATTTCATCTCATTCTGGCTTTAGCAAAATGCCAAATATTCTAGCTGCATTTGGGCTCTTCAGTGCAACCCTATTAAATATACATTTGACATGGTACCCATTAATCTTACAAAGCACAGCCCTGAGTTACTCAATCTTGTGACATAATGGATTACTTTCCTATGCTTTAGATGAGCAATCAAACGGAGATTGACTTTCTTCATTTAGTCAAATAGATTTATCTAAGCCATGTTTCAAATGACTAGATTAAATAGGCAATGTGGGGGTTTTTATGTCTGAAGAAAAATCCATTCAATAGGACTCTTCCTTTGGTTTTAGAGTGAGAATTACTATCAAAACACTGGACTCCTTCCTCTGTAGTTTTTTTGTTATAATGATCTAGACAGTCTTATCTGCCTGTACTGCAATTGAGGGTATTAATACTCCCGTGACAAGTCTGCAATAAAGTATGTTCCTGGACAGAAGAGACAAAGAGACTCCCCACATGAGTCCATTTATGTTCTACGGTATGTGCAGTGATGAGGACAGTGAACAAATGTCCTTTTGTTATTATGTCATGGAAATGATTTTCATGAAGGATTAATTCATTAAAAACAACAAAAGGACATTTTCTTTTCTTGCTCATAATTAATTATGGGAGGACAAAGGTTCTGTGCAATAGAGAAGTGTAATTAGTTTGCCGCAGGGAATTTAACCACTCCATTGCATTGTGCAGGTGATAAAGACAGAAACTCCACAGCCTCTGTATATTCTGGAGCCCTCTGCTGAACTGAACAAAAACCTCTCAACTCTTTGTCAAGACCCTGTTATCATAACAGACAAGTTGATGGCATTTTATCATGAGACAAATCTCATGGGTAAGAAAAAGAACATTCCTTGAGATTTCCCCTGAGCCTTTCACAGAAGAGGAGGGAAATATACATTAATTAATTCAAGATGAATCTAATATGCTTCATCTCATATTATAGGTGAATTTTGATTTGACACATGATTACTGGAGATATTCTGCATTATATAGAAAGAACCTTCTACAATCTTATCTAAAACAACTTGAATATTAACAGTGGTTAGTTTTCCTAACATTATAACTTTCCCTTCAATTCAGCATTCAAAGCAGACAGTACTATTATATATGCAAAGAATTTTTCATTCATAGTGCTAAAACTGAGGAAAAATATCTGTTGCTCATCCAGCATTAAAGAGTTATTTTAGGGCAATAAACACAACTCAGCTAGGTGTTGGAGTCTCCTTAGCTCTGGCCCCCTACTGTCTTTGAAGTCTTGGACTATAAGGAAAGCAGACTTTCCAACTAAATGCTCACCTTTGTGAGTTTTCTGTCATATTCTTGTGTAGCATCAGAGCAACCACATTGACTGATATGGGGTAGAGACAAGAACACTTACAGAACTTTTCAGTCATAAAATTGGGACTTAGTGCTGTGTAACAAATAAGAAAATAGAAAGTTATATACTCTCTATTTCTTATTATTTTCTCCTGCTCTTCTAGGTCTTGAACAGACAGAACATTTTCTATGGGATCTTGGGAACAAGGTGGTTAGCAGTTTATCATCTTCAAATGGGCTGGAGAAGCTGCAATCAACACTAAACTATTGAGAAGAATGATTCCCAGATCAAGAGACCAGACCACAAATAATTCCATATTCTAACATAAAATATGACTCCAAATTAATTCATAACATCCAAGTGTTATCAAATTTATCACATATAGCAGTATCTACAGCTTAGTGGAGGCATTGCTCTCCTTGACAGAGCACAGCTCATGTTTCTGTAACTTTCAGGGCATTCCACTCACCCATGGAAAAGACAGATTCTGCATCAGGGATGGGAATATTGGTGAGCCTTGATTTCAAGCAGAAAATCATCAGGATTTCTAGAGAGAGAAATAGAGAGCTCCAAAAACAGAGCGAAGGCTTTTTTATTCTTTTTCTTTTTCTTTTTTGTTTGTTTGTTTGTTTGTTTGCTTTTCTAAATAGGTTTTGTTTCCTGACCTGTTGGATTATAATAATATTTTGGTCTAGTATAAGTCAGATCTTAAGAGTCAAAAGTGTCATTCATAGTCTCTATGATGAAAGCTACTTATTACGGCATGATATTCTAAAACAGTCCAAATATTTTATTCATTATTGACAGAAAGTTATTCGCTACTAGGATACAAAGTGACAAGTGACACGTTTTTCTCCAAATCTTACAAAATCAGGTTGATAAAGAACAAATTCACTAAATGTTTTATGTTTTAAGAAAAACTCCACTGATATTACCATAAATCTAGAAACATATTAGGAATTCATCCTTGATTCAAACATGCATCTATGTTATTATCAGGTTTTATTTTTAAGCCTTCTTTTAAAATACTTAAATGGTCTAAACCTATTATATCAATAAAATCTGATATGTTAATATCATGGAAACCTGTGATTTTTTTTGTTTGTTTTTAACAAATAAAAAAACATTTTTCGCTGTGAAGGCTTAACAATATTTTAAACACATGTAAAGACAGTTTTTAAACTAATTTAAAAGTGACTCCAAACTTCCCTAAAATTATAGCTTCTTCAGGATCATGGATTCAACAAGTTGGCATCACAAACCAAAACTGTTTAGAATAGTTTTAAAGAGTTTTAAATCAATAGAATTTAACAAGTATTTAATATTGCAGTTCCCCTACTGTGCAGATCATTGTACAGAATTAGTATGTCAGCAAAACTACAGTGATTTGCACCCAGTGATAACATGATCTATATAATCAAATGAAATTGTAATGTTAGCAATCAAAATGTGATAATGAGGCTGAAGATCAAGAAAAATGAAAAGTATTCATTTAAATCTAGGCCTTGTTTTGGCCATTAACAAGGGATTGTAGATAGTATTTTTTTTTTTTCTTTATTTGTTTTAGAAGAAAAAGAAGATGAGGAAGAAGAAGAGGGAGAGGGAGAGGGAGAGAGAGAGGCAGAGGGAGAGGGACAGGGAGAGGGACAGAGAGGGAGAGAGAGAGGCAGAGGGAGAGGGAGAGAGAGAGGGAGAGGGACAGGGACAGGGACAGGGAGAGGAAGGAACAGCTTATAGGATCTGTGATGAGCAATAAATAAATATTTTGGATGGCAGCTAAGGCATATTATCTCATTCATCTCAGTTAATAACACTCATGATTTGAATGAACAAACATGCTTTGAACATGACTGTACTTCAAGGTCTCAGTTGCAATGGTTGGTCAACAAAGAATCATCTTTGTCTTGTTCTTTTTTTTTTTTTTTTTTTTCTCTTATTTTTATCTGAGATCTAATTCAGATAATTTGGGTTATAAAATGATACAAACTAATTCAGATCTAAATATAAAAGCTTTGGAAAACAGAATATAGCTTATTCTATTCAAGATTTCCCCTTCCAAAACAGCAAAATGCCATGTTAAAGGATTTCATTAGTCCAGCAACATCGATATCTTTTGACAAGATTCATATTGCTACTTCATAGAACTCAGTTCCAATAAACAAACAAACAAACAAACAAATATCTATATAGGGCTTGGTAATGCTGACCCCAATAAAATTATATATTTTTTTATTTTCTTTAGAGGATGTACATCAGTCTGTAACATTCATTGTTCAGTGATATCTTGTTCTATGGTAAACCTCAAATTTAAGACACCACCAGAATGAGGTTCTAAATCAGTGATGCTTTTTTCAGTAGTAATGGGGATCGAGAACAGTGGAGCACAAAATGCTCCACTGGACTGGATGACACAACCAAAAATTGGATGACACTACTGCACAGACACCTTATTTTTGTGTCCACAGAAGAATCCAACTCCCTTTTTTCTCTCTCTCTTTCTCTTTTTTTTTTTTTTTTTTTTTTTTTTGAAGTCTAAGAAGTAGAGAACAAAAAAGTGTTGCCCATTGGTCTGGTATGTTTTTCTGTCACAAAATATATACAAATATAATTTTAAGATTTGATCTGTCCTTCCTCAAATTAGACACTTAACTGACTACAGACTCTTCCCTCCCCCCCCCCCACGGCCCCCCCCCCCCCTTTTTTTTTTTTCTTTCTTTTTTTTTTTTTTTAAGGACTAGAGGAACACTTCTAAAAGGTAATTCAGATTTTCAATAAGACAATCCACCCCCTGGAAGCTTCTCTTTTACCATTGATTGAACAGGTTGTAAAATCTCCTTTCTTAGAGATACTCAGGACTCATTTGGACAAGGCACTCATCAACACAATCTAATTGCCAAGTGAAATACAACTTTGAAACTGACCCTGATCTGTGTGGGCTGGGCGGGATGTTGATCAGATGTCTTCCAGAGGTCTCTTCCATTGTAAATCATGATTCTAATTACTTTCCTTACTTTAGCACCTCTGTATGTATCTAATGACTGACAGGCTGAGTCTGAGACTATGTAATATATAACAGTGAAGATTCAACCTGCATGAAAAGGAAGAATGCAATTTTTTTAAATTATTTTTTTTTTTTCTCTTTAATAAGCAATATTTTACTACTGTCACATAACTGCAGTTAAGGAGAAAGTCTTTCAATCATACAGTAAAGTGCTCTTAGCATCACAATAGGATACGTGGCCAGAAAGATCATATACTACCTTTCCTTTGCAATGGTAATGAGAACACTTTTTTCAGAGAACACTATTGTCCATATAAATTATTCACCAGCAGAATAGACTGCATATAGATTTCTTAAAATGAATATTTCTTTAATATGAAAAATTACTTCTTTAGCCATTAAATGCTTAGTTACCTTCATGAATTTAGTTGGGAAGGACACCATTTTACACTGTGGCAGTGTATTCAGTAAAACTATTAAAAAAATAAAAATAAAAAAATTCAATCCAAGCATCCCAGGGTCCAAACACGTATGGTCAAAACATTAAATATTTAATTTTAGGTTTCTATTAGTTTTGATGTTATATAATAAACAAACATAAATGACTGTTAGCTTAATTGCATTTCCTTTCATTATTTATCAAAATGGATTTACTCTAATATTTAAACCAGATTTTTAGGGGTCATTGATTCTACTTATCTCTTTGATATTTATTTGATATAAAAAATGGGGAAAAATATAATTAGATTAGATATAATTAGATATAATTAGATCAAAATTCTCAAACCACTGTCTTATGTAGCTAGTATTTCTCAGATGACTTTATACACAAGGACTTAAGTCAACACACTGATTTTCTCAGTGATCTGCTCGTACTACCTGCTGTGGATAGAACAGTGGTACTTTGGGAAGTTTGATTAATTGAATTCTTCAAATCAAATAATCAAATCTTAATATTCTATTGTTTTATTTTTGTTCTTGATTAGTGTATTTTAAACTGTATGTAGCTTAATTACACATATATTATAGTGGCAATTTACTATGTGTATGTTCTCAGTTCCCCCAAGGAAACCCATCAACAGAAACCATATTTTTTGAGGTTTAAGCAAATACATTTAGTGGGGACTGAGATTGTACATATAGTCAGTTTCAGTGATTTAATTAACAAATGATAATCGTGCATGCTACCATAGTCAGCATGCATGTTGTCCCATGCCCATCTCCTCAACTCATATCAGTGCAGCAGCATACTGATAATTTTCTAAAGTTTAATCAGCCAATGCTTCCTAGGCATTTGCAAATGTTAGATGAAATGGAACATTAATGGAAAGAGCTTTTACTGCTACTACTAAATTAAGTTTCATTTGCTTTAAAGGCTTTTAAAGAGTGTTATGTATATTCTGATTTAAGGAGCACTCAGTGCTCAAGCGTTTTTATCATGCAGTCTTTGTGAAAAGGTTTTCTGCTGCTTCTGATTTAGTGCACCATTGTTCAATTCCATTTGACACGTTGCTAATTTAAATATTTTAACCATGAGATGCAGGTCAAGGTGTACTGTTAATTACAAAAATCTTATTGTTGTTCCCTTTGAAAAAGCTCTATAACAGAAAAAAAAGAAAAAGAAAAAAAAAAAAAAGATGAAAGGCAGTGCAGCTGGCAGTGAAATAGCATGAAAGCACTCCTTCATTTCTTCAAAGGCCTTGTTTACAAAATGTAAGGTCACTTTGGTTGGAATTGAAAATAGAAGCACAATAATGCAGCTCCAAGGAATCACTCTGAAAGCAAACTAAACTTCAGTTAAACACCTATTTAATTTTATTTATTTATTTATTCCTGGAATTAGAGCAGCTGGAAAACCCTCTGAACAAAACTATACTTCACATCCACTTCCAAGGTGTTTTATGGAGATACATAAATCACAGCACAGTTATCAGTGAGGAAAAAAATCATGACAACTTTTTACCATGAGTTTGGCCTCACACACATGCTTCAAATCTGATGGGGCAGTAATTACAAAGTCTTTAGAATTGTTTGCCTGTATGGGGTGAATTCTGAAAGACTATCAGTATTCTGATTATACAGCAAGTTAAATTATCTGTTAGAGCTAAACACTCACCAAATAATCAACCTACATTTTGTTTTGATTGGCCATACCATCAGATTAAGCTACTAATATAGAAAAAGACAGATGTCAATCACTACGGCATTTTAGCAATCTACTAATGACTAAGCTTATGCACTTTAATAATCCTGCTTATTTAAATGGTAAGGGGTGCAAAAGCTGAAAGAAAAACTGATTAGAGCAATGAATTGCTTATTTTAAAAGATGTGATTTTAGCATAAATCTATTTTTTGAAACATCTTCTGCTTGATTGCATATAATTTTTTTACCTGTGCAGTATTAGTAGTAATTTTACTTTAAAAAATAAATATAAAAATAAAAAATAAACATCAAAAGTAAAAAAAAAAAAAAAAAAAAAAAAAAAAAAAAGGAACTTTCTTGAAATGTAGTAGACTCAATTCAGATGTTTGAGACCATAGTTCTATCAATTCTATGTGTCTGTAAGGTAGAAAGAAGTGACGGGATATGTCAAGATTCCCACTGGATCCTCAGCATAGGTTTTTTAGTACCAAAATAGTAGGAGTGTAGCAATTCTGGGTGCCACCTCAGTAGCTAGGCTTCCAGTATGTGTGATGAGCTAAAGAACTAAGTCCTCTTCTGAGAGTATGTAGTGAACTGAGTGTGCTTCACTATTTCTAAAAGGCAGAAGGATACAAACATCTTTTGGAAAGACAGCCTGTTCCCTCCATTCAAGCAGAATAAGCAGAATCTTGCTCCAGTTTAGTGCCCACCAGCCCGGAGCATAGCAGAAGGAAAGCAGAAGGGCAAGAGAGGAAAAGGAACCTTGTTGGCTAGCCCAGATGTCATTCATCCACTCTGGAAAGGTCAGAAAGTGGTCCCAGTCTTTGATCTAATGATTATTTCTGTGAAATGACTTCCAAGTAAAAAAAGTAATGATTAATTATTCTAAGAATGTGGATCTGAACACTGAACTCCTGCTCACAGCTGAGTGGCTTTCTCATTTCATAAGGTGTCCTCTTCCACTTAAACAGAAATTCAGAGGAGACTTGCTGATACATTCTTTTGATTCATGGATCTGAATTCCACTTTAACCTCCTTTTAGGCTCAAGGATCACTCAATGTAAGTAATCTATATGGAGTATCTTACTGTATATGTGACCTTAAATATTTATATGGCTCCAACTAATTGTACTCAGAAAGAGAAAGGTAATAAAACAAACTGGAATAAATTAGTCGTATATGTCTTAACATGAACTTTTCTAAGCTCAGGGGATGTGAAGTCCTAGATAAGTGCCTATAATGTTTCTAAAAATGAGAATCTTGTAACTCTCCTCCCTGAGGTCATATAAGAGTGTACATCAAGATAGAGAATTACAGGTAGGCCACATAAACCTCATCCAAGTGTTGCTAACACTATTTTTCCCCTCACCGCCTAGCTTTTGCAATTAAGAAAGGAGAAAACAACAGAGACGTCACTTAATTCTAGTGGGATGCATTAACCCAGGTCTTTTATCTTTTTCTTCAGGCAGAACAGCAAACTTGCTCTCTTGGACCAGATGTTACTTAAGAATAGTCTGGGTCTTTATAGGTCCCAAATTTACTTTTTCCAGGCTCATGACCCCATCTACAACCTTATTGCTATTCCTTGGCCTCATCATGCAAGGACATTGTGAGAATTAACAGAGATTATAATAAATTTCTGACCACCTCACAAACATTTCCTCATGAATTAGTACAGCTTGTAACAATAAAATAAAAATACGATTAAACATATATTTATCTATTATATACATCAATCCATACATGTACACACATATGTATGTGCATGTGTGTATATTCCTTCTACAATGAAAGCCCAAACTTAAAATATTTACAGGATTTACTAACACCCATAAAATGTTCTGGAATGAGGGACAAAATATGTTTTCTTCTTCTTCTTCTTCTCTCTCTCTCTCTCTCTTTTTTTTTTTTTTTTTCCTTCTCTTCCTTCTGTGCCCTGGTCCATTACAAAAGTAAAAAGACCTGTCTTCTTTTTTTCATGTGGGAATAAGGAACACAGCACTCACTGCCTGCCTTACAGAGAATGAGCTAATTCCCTGTCAGATGTCTGTAAATATCAGACTCTGGCAGAGAGTTTAGGATGCAGGAAGACATGAATTTATCTAGAAACTCTTTTTATACAGAAAGACAGGGTTGTAGGAAAGTCAAAATAACAACAGCATGTTATCAGAAGGTGGGAAGAGCTAAGCTTCAATGGAAAGATCTGACAAACATAAGATTAGACTGGCAACATATTTCCCAAGATAACAGAATCATCAAACCTGGAAAGGCAATTTCAAGACATCAGGGTTTTTGTTGTTGTTGTTCCTTTTTTATTTATTTTTATTGTTGTTGGGGATGTTTACTCAGTTTGTTTTAACCCGGGTGAAGCATAGCAGCTAGGAGGTTGGAAGCAGTGATTCCATTCACTCTAAATTTCTTTAAGGCTGCAAAAACAACCAATTAGTCACTTCCTTCTCTACATTTTCCCAACTTTACCCATAGTACCTCAGGTGCTTGGATGTTCATATATCACCAAATTCCACATGAGCATTTAGACAGATGTTTATTGGTATTGAACTCCCCGATGTTGCCTGCAGCACCAACTGCCACTAGGTCACTCCACAGCTTGAATCCAGTCGGTATCATCCACAGAACTGCTGGCAATTGAATTGACACAGGCAGAATATCCTTGACAAAGAACAATATAAAAGAAGGCTGCCTTAAAGAGATGACTTGTCCAAAATATAACAGGAAACATCCAAGAACCTCCAGTTTATCTCAAAGCAGCTTTTTATTTTTATTTTTATTTTTATTTATTTTATTTTATTATTTTTCCCCTAAGAAATTCAGTATTGGTTGACCACAGCTGAAAAACCTGTCTGAAGGGAGCTAATCAGCTATTGCCAACTGCACAGCCTAGCTCACACCTGTGCTGCATTCATCTTGCCTCAGAGTAAGTCAATGATATTTACAGCATTTAAAAAATAAAAAAAAAATAAAATAAAATGAAGTGAAGGGAGAATCAGAGAGCCCTCTGACTTTTTAGATTGTATTATCCTGCTCTGTGTCTTAATTACTAGTTAAGCGGCAGCTGATTAATGCCATGAAATCTGAAGCTTAATAGAGATAAAACAAATGTTATGCATAAAATGAAAAAGCAGCAAAAGCCCCAAAATACACTAAATCATCTTTGCTACCAATAAGTAACCCCAACCCCCATGTGATCATTAAGTGTCCCTAAAGATTTCAGCACTAATTTGTTTGACTTTTTGTTAAAATTAGGCAATCAATTTCTTCCCCTAGGTAGTTGCTTAAGGCCACTTTCATTGTACATCCAATTTGCTCAACTTCTGTAAGGAGAACTTTAGCATATTAACAAGAGTTAGAAATTGAGTATGTTGGATTTCGAAAATACAGCTCTGGTTCTTTCCTTATTTACTCTGAATTTAACCCTTTCAGATGGGCATATTGATTTTTCACATCTGCATATGCTATTTCTTCTTAATATAAGGGCATTAAACCAGAAGTATGTGGGTTCTATTTGGCTCTCCATACACAGAAAATCAGATTAGGTGATGGCAATTTTTATCTTTACAAGCTATTCATATTTATAAGCTATGAGGTCCAGAGGGATCTTGGCAGGCTGAAGACATGGGCTTTCAAAAATCTCATATAGTTCAATGAGGAGAAGTGTAGGGTCCTGCACCAGGGGAGGAACAGCCCCTGTCACCAGCACAATCTGGGAGCACACAGCTGGGCAACAGCTCTCAGGAAAGGACCTGGGGGTCTTGGTGTACCCTCTTCCTGGTGGATATTAGTTGAACGTGAGTCAGCAATGTGCCCTAGTATCTAAGAAAGTTAACGTCATCCTGTACTGCAAATTCTAAGAAAGGTATTGCTACCAGGTCAGTAGAGGTGATCCTTTCTCTCTGCTGGTGAGGGTTGGTGAGGGTGCACCTGGAGTGTTGGGTCCATTTCTGGGAGGGCTACCAAGATGATCAAGGGACAGGATCTTCTATAAGGAGAAGCTGAGACACCTGAGACTGTTCAGCCTGGAGAACAGGAGGAGCAGGTTGATCTTATCAATGTCCATAAATAGCTGAAGGAAAGGTGCAAAGAGGCTGGAGCCAGTCTCTGTTCAGTGGTATCCAGTGCCAGAGCAAGAAGCAACAGGCACAAACCAAGACACAAGTTCGGTCTAAACATCAGGAAGCATTTCTGTGTTGTGCAGGCAATGAAACCCTGGCACAGGCTGCCCAGAGAAGGGTTGGGGGCTCCTCCTTGGGGATCTCCAGCAGCCACCTGGACGTGGGTCTGGGCCCCCTGCTCAGGGTGACTCTGCTGGAGCAGGGCTGGCACCAGAGGGAACCAGAGCTGCACTCTAACATCAGCCATTCCGTGATTCTGTGATTTGGAATATCTTCCCTTGAAGCAATTCAGAAACTATTAGCAAATATCTGCAAATGTAAATTCTTCCATATGAACAACAACAAAAATCCGTATGCAGAAAGAAAATAAATAAATAAATAAATCACATTCCTCATGCCTTTCTGAGCAGTCCTACCTGGAAAGTTGGAATTCTTCTATTGACCCCAAACATTTTTAGTTACTTATATGTTCTCTTAGAAACTTTGTGAGAGAACACAGAAATAAACAACTAGTTAGAGTAGATATTTAACTTGATTCCCTTGTACACTCAAGCTTATATTTATCTCCAGGAACATTTTCACTGGCCAGAGCTAAAATATTGACTGTGCTAGGGTCAATTCAGGGTCAATCTCTAATGCTGTTTAGCTGACATTCATTTCTCATATTTCTAAGTTCACATTAAGTAATTAACTGCTTAAATAATTGCTTGATTTGAGTACTTACATTTTAATATTAATCAATGCAGTCATTTTTAAGAAATATAGTACTTAAAATGAGATTCAAACATGACACCAAAGCAATTTATTAAGTAATTAAAATTATTCCTAGATGTGACAAATTGCACACTTTAAATAATTCAATTAAAATATGATTTCTGCCTTAGTTTAAAATTTTAACTATCATAGACAGTCTACCGTTAAACAATAAATAATGAATAAAACCTGAAAAGATGACCATAAATGTTTGGATTATTTTGCCATTGGATCTAAGACTTCAAGGATTTACTTTGTTAGCAAATTTTAGCCTCTTGTAGACAGTGAGGTTTTCTGCTGATTAACAATGGGTGAAGCAAGCATTATTTTAAATGGGAAATAATAAGACTCTCCAACAGCTACTTTGCTCCAGCTTGTTGCTCCCCTAATGGGACATGTATTGTAGATCACAAAATGGACCAGAACCAAAACTGATCATTCCACATACTGGAGCCTCCGAAAAATGAGCAAAACCAACAGACCATGGGGAATAAGAAGAAAACTTCACATATCTTTATTTATCACTAATCACTATTGAAATGAGTGACACACAGTTTGTGTGAGTTACAGATGTGAGAAGTAATCGTGGGGTGACTTGCAGCAGAAAGCCAAGCTTCACAGTAAGCACTTTCTGCAGCATCTCCGTTCCTGGCTCTACTGCTGGGAGGTTAATGGTCTAGAGTCTGAACTGCTTCCTCAGCTGCTAGCTGAACTGATTACAGCTGAGATTCACAAACAGGTAAATTTGGCTGTAAAGAGATTTTCATAACAGCTGCTATGCATGTGAATACACCAGGTGGGATTCAGCTCAATGAACTTTAGCCATTGCAAAGAAACTTTCTTTAAAATCCTTCTATGAGTTTTCTCTATGCTCAAAAGAGCTGGACAAGCTCTTGGAACTACAACATGATTTGTCTCATATTGCAATAGAATATATTGCAATATAGCTTCTGTGGGTACATCCATGCTGTCAAGCAAAGCACATCCCTAATTTGCTTCCTGACTGCATATTATAGTGTGTGATATTGTATTCCCAGATTTTTTTATTATTATTTTTTATTTTTTTAATAAGTTCTACATAAAAAGAAGCCTCAATATGGTTCTACAGAAAGTTTCCTTTAAGTCTTGCACCCTAGCTGTAGCATAGATGAGGCTAAGACAGGTTTGTGCTGTGTACTCAATGGTTTCCTCAACACTCCCCCGACAGCCTTTGCAAACCCATGCCAGGGCCCTCTCCAAGGCACATAACACTAGCCTGAGCATCAAACTGTAAAAAACAATGTTCTGGCAGTCTGAGTAATAGCCCTTCTTGTCTTTCAGATACTTCATCCATATGCATGTTTAGAAGTGGAGGGCTTGTTAGCTAGCTCTGCACAGTATAAATAAAAGTCTCTTTACAATACCTGGCTTGGGAGTGAAGAGTTACCCCATCTGGGCAAAGGGGACAGATTCAGAGAGAAGAGAGAAGTTTTCTCAGAACAGAGTCTAGAAACACAATTTGGGCTAGATACCCATCTTCTAAATAACCAAGCTGAGAATGGTGCTCCTTACCTTGGTGTCCAGAGGGAACTTGATAACAAACCTCAGATTTTTTCTTTCCTCTAAATTAGTTTGCAGAAGACAACAACAGCTATAATTCCCTCCCCTCCTCACTCTCCCTCCACACACACACCACAAGAACACCCCACAAATATTGTTAGATGGATCACATAGCATGCAGTCAGGAATCGTTTAATACTGAAGTGTCTGACAGCAGTCTATTACGTTTGCTGCCTGACTTGTAACTGCTCAGATCTGCACAAAATGAAGCATTACAAGAAACAGTGCCCTTCAACTGGAATTAAATCTACAGTTCTACAAATAAAGAACTTTTCTTTAGATTTTGATATAGAAAATACAAATACTTTTTTTTTTTTTTTCAAGTATATGGAAGTATATATGAATATATATACATAGTCTAAAGTTTGCATATATACTTATCTGCATGTATATGCTTGCACAAAAATTAATATATATAATTATATATAACTTCATATACGTAATCGATTTTTCTATTATTGCTTATTTATTGTTCAGAGGAATTCTAAATTCTTGGATTACCCTGCAACTAGCCAACTAGCAGCAGTATCTTCTTTCTGTCAATCTTCAAGAAAAGTAAGGAAATAGAAATTGCTTTTTTTTTTTTTTTTTTTTTTTTTTTCTCCCTATGGGAAAATTCTACAGGAAACTGATTGCATGAAATTACAGAAAACATTCAAATTTGTTGAAATCTATGGATTTCAGTATATTATTCACACCATCCAAAGCTGTCTGGTTGTACATCATATATGAGCTTTAGTTTGAATTTCACCATGGCAAATGATCTCTGAATTGTATATATTCTCTTTCATCTCTCCCCATTTTCATAAGTGATTAAATACTTGTAAGTCCATGTATCTACACAGAGGAGAATCCTAGTTCTGTGAGGCAGCAGTCAAGAAATACACTTTACAAGTGAGAAAGAAAAGATAATGTGGAAGGTCTTCTCAGGTGAAGATTTTCTTGGCTCATTACATGTATAGAAACTCATTAAAAATGTTGTTGCTTTCTTTACAGTTTGTTAAGAAAATATTTCTCAAAAAGTTATTTATATTTTCTTTCTGGTAAAAATAACTATGAAAAAGACAGAGGGTTACTGCTTTAAAAATCCTTTATTCAAGTAATTGCTGTTTATGTAAAGACCAAGATTGTGGTTGTTCTTTCGCTTGACAGCTTTCCATTTAAGTGCATGACTGTGTGTCAACACCTTCAGAAGTTTCTAAATGGCTTTATTTTCAACTAATAACAAGAATAATTTCTTTCTTAAGCTCTGTTTCTCTTCTCATATATGTCAGCTTTCCTCCATTGAATTACTGAAGTTAGACCCAATTTCAATCATGTACCTAAAGGAGAAATCGCCCTTATTGCCCTGTCCTGATTGCAACACAATTAAACAGACGTGACTATTAAAATTCTGCTTTACTGAAGCATAAGTAATATTAGAGTGAGGCCACTACACCAGTCATAATATTGAGTCATTGTTATATACCTGCATAGGAGAACAAAGCAGTTTGGTAGAAATTTCTGAGATAACTTTGAGCAAGACAAAATATTTCTAGGAGTCTGCGGTTCTAGCATTGATTGAAAAAGCAAGGTACTGAGATATTGTGATACAGACCTGACTAGTCCAATAGTCTCTACCTCTCAGCAGAGATAATGGATTAAGATGCAACCATATCAACACAATTATTAATGCTTTTTGTTCCAAATAGTTTTCTTAAAGGCAAATCTCTACATTCTACCTTTAGGATGGACATCTCAATTCCATTTGAACCATGCTAAAATATTAATTTGAGTATGAAAGGACAAAGTTTCTCCTGAAAATCCAATATTTTGCAAAATTCCAAAAAAATTATTACATTTGGAGCAGTGGCAATAAATTAAAAAAACTCTAGAGCATATATTAGGGACATTGTTTCATCAAACTTCTATTTACTTAAAGTTAATAATTCAGAATTCAGCCCAACTTGTGGATCCAACCTATAGCTGAAAGACAAATGATGTGGTATCCAAACTATGATGCTGCAGTAGTTACAGCAGTGTAATTGTGGCATCAATGAAGCATGAATGCTGTCTAATTATCATAATTGAAACTCTTGCAATTATGCTGTCATTTCATTTATATTAACATATTTGGTTGAGATATCAAGGTATCCAGGTTCTATAGGTTAAATGAAGATTCACTTCTCTGTATTCACTTTGATAAACCATACACTTTGCTGTATACTTGAGATTTAATTGTGATTAGTGAGTGTTCTGCACAGGTAGGAGGCATTTTGCAGGAAAGGTGTCAACAGCATTTCTAATTTTAGCCATATCCTCATTCTCTTAGGTATAACAGTAAGTCTGGAAGATGCTTTCCCACCCCATTGTTTTATTTAGTTTATCTATACATTCTTTTGCCTACACATCACAGACGAAATCATATGAAGCTTGTTCATACCAGTAGCAACTAAACCTTATTATTATCTCCTAGATGATTGCCATGGAATGCATGTATTATCCAGAACTCTTGTTAAGTGCTGTCCTATGAAAAAGCACCTTCCCAGAAAGCATTAACTTGATGTTTTTTGATCACTTGGAGACAGGTGTTTTTGCATTTAATGAGGCAACAGCAGTTATTATCCTCAGCTCACACATTGAAACTGAAATGCTAATTTTTTGGAGCATGTTTCTAGATTTTTATACTGCAGTATTGGATCTGTGACCTTTTCTGGGATTATTATAAAATGCGGGTATGCTAACGAGTATCATACCACTGTTTGTGTTTTGTTTTATTTTCTAGCCATCTTTTCTCTCTGTCTCTATGACTTCTTGTTGCATTTTTCTGTTGTCTCTAAAGCAGATAATAGTTTTTTGTTATAGGTTTTATACAAAGCTGTGTATTCTGATCAGGATATCTGATCCCTGACTGGACTTTTTAGGCAGTACTGTCATGAAATACTTTGGCATTTGAAAGCATTCACCCAGTATGTTTGCAGATGATACAGTCCAGTGGAGGTATTGAACTGCTCGAGGTTAGGAGGTCTCTGTAGAGGGATCTAGATAGACTGGACTGATGGTTTGAGGCCAGCCATATGAAGTTCAACAAGGCTAAATGACGGATCCTGCACTTGGGGCACAACAACCCCATGCAGTGCGACAGGCTAGGGGAAGAGTGGCTGGAAAGCTGCCCAGCAGAAAAGGGATCTGGTGGTATTGATGGATAGCCAGCTGAATATGAGCCTGAAGTGTGCTCAGGTGGCCAAGAAAGCCAACAGCATCCTGGTTTGTATCAGGAGCAGTAAGTCAGCAGGAATAATGAAGTGATTGTCCCTTTGTACTTTGAATCTCAAATACTGTTTTCAGTTTTGGGCCTCACTACCAGAAGGACATTGAAGGACACATCCAAAGAAGGACAACAAAGCTGGTGAAGGGTCTACAGAACAAGTCTTATGAGGAGCAGTTGGGGGAGCTGGGGCTGTTTAGACTAGAGAAAAGGAGGCTCAAGGAAGGAAGGAAGACCTTATCATGCTCAACAATTACCTTAGAGGAGGTTTTAGCAAGGTGAGGGTTTGTCTCTTATCCCAAGCACCTGTAATGGGTTTACATGGCAAGGTTTTGGTAGCAGGGGGCCATAGGGGTGCCTTCTGTGAGAGGGATCTAGCAGCTGCCCCATGTTTGGTAAGGGCCCCACTGCTGACCAGAGCTGAGCCAATAAGTGATGTTGTTTTGTGCCTCTGTGATATTTAATACAGGGGGGGAAAAAAACAAAAACAAAAACAAAAACAAAAACAAAAACAAAAAACAAAAAACAAAAAAAAACAAAAACAAAAAAAAAAAAAAAAAAAAAAAA
>NC_048893.1:200193403-200196782 GCF_011077185.1 Oxyura jamaicensis
TTGACTGAACAAATGGGATACATACTACTCATGAAACATCTCCAACAAAAAAAAGCGCTGCATCACATAGCAGCTGGGAGAGTGGTGAGAGGAGTGAGGAACAGTCTTGCAGGCGCCAAGGTCAGCGAAGAAAGAGGGGGAGAGGTGCTCCAGGTGCCGGAGCAGAAGTCCCCTGCGGCCTGTGGTGAGGACCATGGTGAAGCAGGCTGTCCCCCTGCAGCCCATGGAGTACCACGGTGGAGCAAGGTTCCACGCTGCAGCCCGTGGAGGAGACCACGGTGGAGCACGTGGCCCTGCACCGACAGAGACTGCGGCCTGTGGAAGACCCCTGCCAGAGCAGATTCTGGGCCAGACCTGCAGCCCATGGAGAGGAGCCCACGCAGGAGCAGGTGACCTGGCAGGAGCTGCTGCCCACTGGGGATCCAGGTTGGAGCAGTTTGCTCCTGAGGGTTGGACCCTGTGGTATGGACCCATATCTGGAGCAGTTCTGGAAGAGCTGCTGCCTGTGGGAAGCCCATGTTGGATCAGTTCACCAAGGACTGTATCCTGTGGGAGGGACCCCACAGCACAGGGGACAAGAGTGGTTGAGAAGGAGCGGCAGCGAAGAAGTGTTATAGACTGACCATAACCCATATTCCCCATTCCCCTGTGCCGCCTGGGGGGAGGAGGAGGAAGAGAGTGGATGGGGGGGGGAAGGTACTTTTAGTTTCTGTCCTTGATCTCTCGCTTCTCTAGTTCGTTAGTAATAGGTAATAAATCTTACTATCTCCTTATGCTGAGTCTGTTTTGCTCATCACAATAATTACTGCACGATCTCCTCGTCCTTATCTCAACCCTTGATCCCTTTTAATTGTATTTTCTCCCCATTCCTCTTTGAGGAGTGAGAGAGCGGTTGTGGTAGAGCTTGGCCACCCACCTGAGTAAAACCACCACAGCACTAAGTGAGAAGAACAAGAAGAAATGGCCTCAAGTTGTGTCAGGAGAAATTTAGATTGGATATTAAGAAAAATTTATTCACTGAAAGGGTTGTGAAGCATTGGAACAGGCTGCCCAGGGAAGTGGTTGAGTGGTTGAGATAGGATGGCTAGATTAGTAGCTAACCAAAAAAGGTGAACAGTAAGAAGGAAAAATAGTCAGAAGTGCCAGAGGTTTTACATGAGATAGCTACAGAGGACAAGGATGAAAAAATATGGAAATAAGGGGTAAAAAGAAGAAAAGCAGAAGGAAAAAAAAAAAAAATCCAAGTTATGATACCAAAATCTTAGTCTTAGCCATATAGTGATTCAATGAAGAAAGAGGAGTGTAAATAACAACAACAAAAAAGTGTGCTGTTTAAAGTATGACATTTCTCTAATAGAGTTAAGTAAAAAAGCAGAAACTCCATTCTTTAGAAACACTAGTACCATATAAATTCTATGATAGCTAAATAATGAGAAATAAGGACATTTTCTATTCCAATGGTTTGCAAGTGTTCAAAACAAACTGTCTGTGTAAGTAGTACCTGTCAGAACAGTACTTATGTACCATCCCTGAACACAGAATTCAGACTACTTTTTTATTATATTTTTTTTCATTTTCTTTTTTTTTTCTTCCTCTTCCTCTTTCTCTTTTTCTTTTAGCATGAATGTTCTTAAAGACTAAATCCTAAACTTGTAAATGTCTGAAAAGTAAATGATGATGTTTTTTTTTTTTTGTTTTTTTTTTTTTCAGTATAGACACTTTAATTTTAAATGTCTGAATATAACACTTAAATATTAATAAAAGTTTGTTAGTTCAGTCAGGGAGCAAAAACAATTCCTAATAATTTTACTCTAAGAAAGCAAAGCGTTGCTTTTAAATCTGAAATGTCTTTGTTGCATCTGTACCTGAATACTTACCAATAATTACATTTTTTAAGAAGACTGCAAGTATGTGTTATACAAAAGCTGTGAAAATTTCAAACAATTATTCTTGATCTAATCTGAGAACAAAATGATGGGACTCTGTAGAATAAAAAGTTTGTAGAGTTTTTGTTATTTTTCAATGGTTTGTTTATTTAAATGTCAGCATATTCATATATTAAAATTTAGAAAAATCTGGATTTCAGGAGGATTTGAATCTCCTCTGTGCTTGGTAAACCTTTGATTGGGTCTTTACAGATTCCAGGAGCTATATGTTTCTCCCAAAGACCTGTCAGTGACTAAAATGTAACACAGGATTTTGAGCTCATACCGAAAAGCAGTAACATGAGTTACCAAGTTGCTTATGATTCCCGCTGAATTGACTGGTCAATAAGAACATGGACAAATGCTGAATTGCTCAGTTACTTGTAATTACAACGGAATAAGATATCAAGATGCAATCTGATAAGCAGAAACATAATTCAGGCCTTTTATAACATATATTGTACAGGAGCATTGCGGTGGAGGCGAAGGGCAGAAGGGGGCTTGTATGGTGCACAACACAATGAGGGGCAGACACACGGCAGTAGGTGTCTAGTATTGGAGGTAGAACTTGGGCTATTACCCGACCTATGATGAATCTGGGCCAGCTTCATTGTTGTGTGGGGAATCCTGAAGGAAGCTGGGAGAAAGTTCTGATGTTTCCAAGGAAAAGATAGGAGCTCTTAGTGGTATTTGGGTTACTGTGCATGAGGAAGGTGTTGAACCTGGAACAGTTAGGTGACAAGGAAGAGCTAGGGATATAAGACATCCAGAAAGAAATTATAAATAAATAAATCCAATTATTGTCTGGCATTCATTTCATTTGGAAGTCACTACTTTACACAGAAGGACTTCTAAATCCTCCTTTGGAAGCTGTTCCAGTTAACATTTGCACAGTTGCTTATTCCCCAACCATGAAGAACATAATAGTCAGGTTGCTTTCTCAATAATTCATCCTTATTTTAATGGAGTCTTCAGTGCCTATATGCTGACCTAAGAAGAAATAGCCTTTACCAGGGAATTTGAGCAGAGACATTTCTTTCATCCCAAGATCAAAGTTTTGACGTCCCAAAAGTCAGGATGGAGGATCATTCAAGTCTTGGTATGACTCAATCTTGTTATATAAATAGAGGTTGCCCAGAGAAGGGTGGATACCCCATCCCTGGCAGTGTTCAAGAGCAGCTTGGACAAGGCTCTGGCCAACCTGATCTAGTGGGTGGCATCCCTGCCCATGGTAGGGGGTTGGAACTGAATAATCTTTAAGGTCCCTTCCAACCCAAGCCATTCAATGATTCTATGATCCCCAAATTTTTATGTATGTTCCAGAATTGTTTGGTTAACATCACTTATAACAACTGTTAAAGACTCATGAGCTACCTTCAGTAGTCTCTAACAAGTTTCTATTAAATTCAGTAATATGTATATATTTCAGTGAAAGTTTTTTTTTTTTTTTTTTT
>NC_048893.1:200196882-200203281 GCF_011077185.1 Oxyura jamaicensis
TTTTTTTTTTTTTTTTTTTTTTTTTTTTTTCCGCTTTTGTTTTGTAGTCAGGAGATGATTCTACCTCAAACATTAATATTTTTAAAGCTGAGCTACAGCAACTGTTTGGGAAAAAAAAAAAAAAAAAAAAAAATCAGGTATTAAATGTTGAGTTTAGGAAGAAACAAAACAACAACAACAAATAAATAAACCAACAAATAAATAAACCAACAAACAAACAACAGCAACAAACAATGGATCCCTTAGGTAGAAAACAAGCACTTGTGGCTTACGTAGCCACAAGAGACTGCCAGAAACTGGGTCTGATTTGACAATCCAAGACAAACACTTGACTAAAGAAAAACTTCTGTAGTTTCATTAAATGTATATACATGTTTTGATGGATCAACTGTTTGAATTGCAGAGAGGTAACCTTTTGGAACTTTCAAATTTCTGTAAATATAGTTTTCTTTTTCACTTTGTACACCTATTTCTAAGAAAATACAGTAAAAAAAAAAAAAAAAAAAACGTTTATTATTCTTTGTAGTGTTATCATTTTACATTTGTTTCAAGGTTTTCCTGTTGTTGATAGATCTTTGAATTCTGACAAAACATTATTTCATTTGTGATACTGAGAATTTATATATATATTTATATAAAAAGCAACAACAAAAAATAACTACAATAAATAAATAAAAATGATCTAGTTTTGCCCTTCACTACACGATGCAACGTGAGGTAAACCCATGCATAAGCAGACGGCTTTACCACCAAGCTATATGAGCTGCTGAAACAGTAGGCATCTTGAAGTGATGTGTTAATGAACAGCTTTTTGCCATGCAGTGTGCAGTGTGTCTGAAACTCAACAGTCTCTATCAGATTGTAATAAACAGATGTAAAATAGCATATTAAAGACCTGACCAGTAAATCCAGTAAATTATATGATTCTTCTTGTGAAAGTCTTTCTATATGGCAGGAAGAACCCAGATAGATGAAAACAGAATAGTTCATCTCATATGAGAGAGAAAACCTACTTTAAGCACCCCATATCTTCAAAGGACCATTTACACCCACACTTCCCAAGTGTGCTTCTATCTGACTTTTTTTTTTTTTTTTTTCTTTTTTTTTTCCTCAGAGATAGATTGTCCAATAAACTTTATCACAGAGGCACAGAGGTCTGGAAGCTTGACAGAAGCATGACCTAAACCATAGCTACTAGGGCACCAAGGCAAGAGTGGTTCTTGTCACTAGACTGAATACCTCCCTCAGAAAGGTTCTAGAGGAGGTCTTTTTTCCTCTCCTCTCCTCTCCTCTCCTCTCCTCTCCTCTCCTCTCCTCTCCTCTCCTCTCCTCTCCATAATCAAATAAGAACAATTGTATTCACACCAAATACATAATTATGTTTTCACACCAAATACAAATACAGAAGGCATCAGTCAACACCAGTAAAGCATTTTGACAAAATGGAGCTTTTTGTACAATAGTGAACTCTTAAATATCACTGCTCTAACAGGTGCTTGAAGAAGGTCGAAGAAGGGCATATAGATAAAATTCTGATTAATAAGACAGTAAAAACAGAAGGTATAATGCTATGTAACAGAAAGCCTTAATTTTCACCATAGGACCAAATTTTGTCTTCTTGCTAATAGAAAGCCACAAAACTCCTCTGCTTTGTATTACTTTGAATTTAAAGATACACCTGAAACTGCTCTATGTTTATTATGCTTCTAACTATCTTAAGCAGAAGATGATCTTTCATGAACAATTGTTGCCTAGCAATGATACTTCCCCTGTAATTTAGTGAGTACGCAGGTTCTTAATTATGCACAAATTATTTTTGAGTTCTTGTGCTATTTCCTTTTATCATTACATCTTCATTAACAGCTGGCCTAAATTAGGATGCAAGACAAAATTCTACCTCCATTTCAGTGCAAGAATAAGTAGAATTAGGACCCAAATATCTGCCACAAGAACACACTTATTTTGGTAAAGTTCTCATTGATCTTGGTCAGGCAGAATTTAATTTTCTATCAAGGTGTCACATGGTCATCACAGATGTCTGTGTCTTCCCTGTTATGTGGCTTGCTGGACACATGGTGTCTTGGTTTTCCAGTCTTTGTGAAAGAGTTTGTCTTCTACTGTCAAAGGATCAACTTATTGATTTGATAACATCTAGATGTTAAAGAATACAGGTACGGAAACATTATAAAATTAGACTTGTCTTGTTTCTCTTTGAACCTGGAAGCTGCCATAAAGGATAGTAACAGTACATGGTGTGTTTGTGTGGATATGCAACACTTAAAGAATGTCTAAAGAGGCTTCCCCAGGCAACCGGGGGAACTCAAAGCAACTGAATTAGGAAATGCATTGAAAACTGTCCTTTCCCAGCTGAAAAGGAAGAAAAGGCAGCAGCCTCCTACACACAGAATACCAGTTGGATGCCAAAATCTATGTTGAGCTAGTATTCCAGTATGTATTTAATATATAGTGATTCTGGGTCATAACACAGAAAATTGTCAAGAGAAAAAACATACAACAGTTGTCTATAAATTATGTTTTTGGTCAAGAGTGTACTTTAAGTGACATGGATTTTTTCTAAATATATGTAATTATAAATTAAAACATCTGAATCACAAAACTTTAATTGTCTCTGTGTTTTCATTTGGGTTCTAGACTGGACTACACTCTGTGTGTGCACTGAAATTCCTTATGAAATTGTAAGAATATCATGTGTCATTGGAACAGAAGCCAGTTGAAAGAAAAGACATAAAAAGGTGGAACAGACAAACTATATCTTTCATGAGGCATTGCAATATCATTTTGAAAAAACAGTATTTTATTTTGGTTGAAATATTTCACTTTCTGGAAGAAAATTTCAGATGAAAACCTGCTATGGTAGGAGACAGGAAGCCTAAACTTTGTGGTATTCATTTTATGAAACTCAAAAATTAGAGCAATATTTAGGTTATGTTCTCATTTATTGAGTTCACTAACTCACTGTCAAGTCACTGGCAATACCAGCTCTGGGTAACAGAAAGAGAACTTAATGCAAGTGCTGCCTCTCCATCTTCCTGAGGTGCATCATGTACTGTACCTCAAAAAAAACAAAAAAACAAAAAACAAACAAACAAACAAACAAAAAAAGTATTGACCAGGCTTCAAGAGCTGTACCACTCCTGCTCTTGCCACCAAGTATGGTGTATACAAGCTGTTCCTTGTTTATTTTTTTCAGATATTTGCGTACTGGTGAAGTTATACCACAGATGTTTAGTTCTAATATTTTTGCCTTATTATTAGCACGATATGAAAAAAGTCCACCTCTGTATTTTATGTATTCTCTTTAGAGTGCTGTTCAGAGAGAGATAATGACCTCTATATCATCTTTTGTGTTACATTTGCCATTCCAGCTTACTCAAACTGGCTGACAAAATTTGCATCTAAATCTCTTTAAAATATAAACTCTTTCAAATAAACTTAGTCCGTCTCAAACAAACAAACAAAATGACTCTATCTTATGCAAGCATTCCTTAGTCATGCTTTTGAAAATCAAGGTACTTGCACTCTACTCACCCACCATATTGAAAAAAGAATAGTTTCAAACCGGCTATCCTATGACAGAGATTCAAGGAAGTATTATGGTCTAAGTGTGATCATATCGTTCTCTTGAAATAGGGTGACTGCTCCCTATACCAAAAGAGCTTCACAGTTCAGCTCAATATTTTAATATTTGACTCAGCTTAGCAGAATAAAATAAATGAGACAAGAGGGGCTTGAATGTTAACATATTGTCTATGATCATACAAAGGAGATGAATGTCACGGATGCGTCTTGTCAATATTTATTCAAACATTACAGATGAGCTCACACACAATCTATTGTATTCATTGTAGCTATTTTCATCTCCAAAATGTGGCATTGGTTAAAACTCAGGTTCAGTCTTGAGAATCACTGCACTAAGTTTTGTACAGGGGCACACAAATAGGCAGATCCTTAACTTGATCGACTCCAGAAAGATGCTTATTATTCACAGATATGATTGCATGTTCTATCTTTTAGTTTGTTCTTTTATTTTTTTAATTTTATTTATTTATTTATTTATTTTTCCCTTAATAACAAAAGTACTTAATTTAGTACCTTCGGACAAATGTTTTATAAATATTAATTGCTATGTTTCATGTAAAATATTTAATAGAATGGTTTTGTTGCAAGATGAAAATACAATGCAAGTGACAAGTCATAAAGCACAAAGCTAGGTTAGTCAAAAGTCAACTCTGATATATATATGTATATATGCATATATCAGCTTTCTACAAAGAATCATATAAGGCAATGGCAGCTGATGGAACCATTTTCGGCTAGTCATCATATGGGAGAATAGTCCAATCAGAATTTTTTACCTGTTCAAATGTTTATTTAGCTTTGATACATTTCAAGCCTGTTTGATACATTTCAAGCACTTTCAAATGAAGCTGACTGAATGGATACAAGACCAGCAGGAGCTATAGGAGAAGCAAAAGACCCGAAGACAGAAAAACTGAAGCCAAGGCAGCAGCCTGAGAGTATTAGACTCCAGAGCATCCACAGCAGCACAAGCTCTTGCAAAGCTTGCAAGCTCATGCCACATTCAGGAGATGTTTCAGAGTTCACTTCTTGCTGACAAAACTATTTTAAAATGGGTCGCCAGTCAGTAGGAAATCAGGCTCCCTTCATGAGTTTTGGGTAGTGCTCATTCAAATACTTTTTTATTTTTTATTTTTGTCTTTTGCTGATTTCATTCTCAGTTTTCCCTTTTGTTTCTTTCCAAAGAAAACAGTCCAGTTCATATTGGTGATGTCTCTACTTTATTTTAATAATTATGGCCCTCCCAGTATGTCAAAGACTCATGCTATTTACAAAAAAAGAGTAATGGTTTTGAACTAAGAAGGAGCAGATTTGGGTTAAATGTATTATTTACTGTGAGGTTGGTTAAATGCCAGCTGGTATATTAATTACCTATGGTATTTACCATGGGTGGTCCAGTGAGGCTGTGGATGACCCATCCCACGAACATATTCAAATATATATGTTCTTTCTTGATTTTCCACACATTTATAGCAATAAATGACAGCAAACAAACAAAAATTGATTATCTGTGAGCTAAAATATCTTTTTCTATTCTACATATCAATTATTTGATAATTTCTTTCCACTATTTAGTTATGTTTGAGTACCACACAACCCTGACTACAAATATATAGACATTAAAAGTAATATAAAAATAAAATGTATAAAATAAAAATATAGAGAGACATTAGTAATGAGACTGATAACATTTCACAGACTGATTCACTATACCTCAGCTAAAGCATTTCAATAACCATAGAATTATTAAGGAGGAAAAAAAAAAAATAATAATCAAAGATCAAATATGACTAAAGATTTGCTGAAGGATCTTCTTCAGAAGTCATAATGTATCATGCATGTAAGGCACATTATTAAGTGCTAAGTTATCTTATTAAAGAAAAAAGAACAAACAAGTGACAACACAAATCACACAGTACAGACTGGCTTAGTGCACTGTAGGATTTTTTGCGCTGTAATAAAATATTGGTTTTAGGTACATTTTTATCCTCATTGACTATACAAGAAATGTGCAACAAATAGTCCCTAGATTTGACTTCTAAGACAGCACATTAGCTCAGGGAACTTCTTTTGTGAGAAACTGGAGGAAGCAAAGTTGTAATTGGCATTGCCTATCCTTTGCAATCTTCTCTGGGTTTATATTAAGAACATGGAAATTTACTAGCCACAAAGACAAGGGATAAAAAATAAACAATTTTTAAAACAAAGGGACAAAATAAACAATTCTTTAATTGTTTATTTTTAGGTGTATTGTTAAATATTGCTTTTAATGTTACATAAAGTCTCTCAGAAGGGTTTAACACATTGCAAGATGTTTCCACTCTTACTGTGGCTTACATAGTTCTAGCTTTTTTGTTTTAGCACATACATGTTCACCAAAGAGAGAACCTACAGCTGCTGTTTCATGATGCAGAAGACAGACACATATCTGGCAGTCAGTGTTACTGTTTTTTCCAGGAAGGATTTGCACTGCCTTGTGCACTGAATTAATAGGTCATTTTGTGAAGATTTTCCTTAACTGCAAGAAATGGAGGCTACCGAAGATGAATAAAGGAGAAAGTTTAAAAAATCTCTTGAAGCAGTCAGAAAGGACTATTGCACATGCATAACTATTGTTTTAGAAGAGAAGAGAAGAGAAGAGAAGAGAAGAGAAGAGAAGAGAAGAGAAGAGAAGAGAAGAGAAGAGAAGAGAAGAGAAGAGAAGAGAAGAGAAGAGAAGAGAAGAGAAGAGAAGAGAAGAGAAAAGAGAAGGGAAGAGAAGAGAAGAGAAGAGAAGAGAAGAGAAGAGAAGAGAAGAGA